>NC_090234.1:15423697-15571197 GCF_024489055.1 Chanodichthys erythropterus | reverse complement strand
CCTGTCCCTGCAGCTGAAAAACACCCCCACAGCATGATGCTGCCACCACCATGCTTCACTGTTGGGACTGTATTGGACAGGTGATGAGCAGTGCCTGGTTTTCTCCACACATACCGCTTAGAATTAAGGCCAAAAAGTTCTATCTTGGTCTCATCAGACCAGAGAATCTTATTTCTCACTATCTTGGCAAACACCATGCGGGCTTTCATGTGTCTTGCACTGAGGAGAGGCTTCTGTCGGGCCACTCTGCCATAAAGCCCCGACTGGTGGAGGGCTGCAGTGATGGTTGACTTTCTACAACTTTCTCCCATCTCCCGACTGCATCTCTGGAGCTCAGCCACAGTGATCTTTGGGTTCTTCTTCACCTCTCTCACCAAGGCTCTTCTCCCCCTATAGCTCAGTTTGGCCGGACGGCCAGCTCTAGGAAGGGTTCTGGTCATCCCAAACGTCTTCCATTTAAGGATTATGGAGGCCACTGTGCTCTTAGGAACCTTAAGTGCAGCAGACATTTTTTTGTAACCTTGGCCAGATCTGTGCCTTGCCACAATTCTGTCTCTGAGCTCTTCAGGCAGTTCCTTTGACCTCATGATTCTCATTTGCTCTGACATGCACTGTGAGCTGTAAGGTCTTATATAGACAGGTGTGTGGCTTTCCTAATCAAGTCCAATCAGTATAATCAAACACAACTGGACTCAAATGAAGGTGTAGAATCAATTTGAATTTCAACAATGCAAGGAAATGAATAGGTTGACATACTGGCAGTGTACCATATAGGGATATTGGCTGTAAATATACACGGTAAACCATCTTTCTGAAGTAACATTTTAAACAGATAACAGCACATCTGTAATAGTGCATTGGTATATTACTGATAGACAACTTATGGCATCTAGAAATTATTACATATTAGCTATGTACTGGGAGAAAGTCAATAGTTGTACCTGCTCAGATAGAAAACCTTTAACAATGAACTTCAGCTGGAGAATATATATATATTAACACCATTGTTTAATGACTCGCCTTTGCAGTTTCAGCTGAACACTGCAATTTAATAGCACCTGTAGGGCGATTCAAACAGCCATTTCCCCTGTACATAGATATTAATAAGCAGCGTTTTAGCTAGCATAAAAGTGGGACTGAAAAGCAGACTGTGGCTCATTAAGGAATCATTAGAGGTTCAGTTAAAGAGTGTTTTCAAGCTGAGAGTGAAATTCAGCACCCTGTACACATGCACAAACTAACAATACATCACATCAGCTGGGTATCAGAGAGCAGCGCAGCTCACCTGAGACTCACGCTTTTGCCAGAAACCTTGTGCTGGCTATTCATCGAAAGATATGAATTATAAAGAAGGTGTAATTAAATTTGAGATGGATAAAGCACCTCGATGAAGACCTGTTTAGGAGAAGCACCACCTCATTTTATGATGATCTGATAAGACTTTTGGTAATGGTACAGGATGCATTTAATTGATCAAAAGTGACAGTGAACATGTTTAAAATGTTACAAAATAGTACTATTTCAAACAAGTGATGTTCTTTTGAACTTTGTATTCATCAAAGAATCCTGAAGAAAATGCATCATGGTTTCCACAAAACTGCTTTCAACATTGATAATTATCAGAAATGTTTCTTGAGCATCAAATCAGCATATTAGAATGATTTCTGAAGGATCATGTGACACTAAAGACTGAAGTAATGATGCTGAAAATTCAGCTTTGATCACAGAAATAAATTACATTTTAACATTTTTTTTTTTTTCAAATATTTTTGATCAAATAAATGCAGCCTTCTTTCAAAAACATTTTTTAAAATCTCACCGAACCCAAACTTTTGAACTATAATACAGTATGAAATTCAATGAAAATATAGTTTCTACTTAACCATATGGTGATGACTTTTTTTTTGGATAATCTAGCACATACTTCACAAATGACAGAAAATTCATCCCATTTGATCTTTTTCTCTTCTCTTCCTATTGTTACATAATGTGAAGCAAAAAAAAACAGCTTCACATTATGTAACACTTCAGTTCAAAACAAAAGACTTAAAAAGCAAAAGTAATACAATAAAAAGGCAAAGTTCTGCTTAAAAACACCCCTTAACATCATAACGTCCATCCTTGATCTACTGTGGTACCTGATGAAAATGAGTTTTTCAGTAGTTTTTGATGATGAGAAACGGTTTCTTGTAAGGCCTCTGAAAACAGTTTTAACAAGGTTACATCTATTTGCAATCCCTTCCAAGTCACCTTGAAAGCAAATCAATGTGTGTGTGCAGCCGATGACACAGTCATCACGATCACACCGCACAGCTGTCATGACCCCTGGTAAACAGAGTTTGTTTAGCACTTCCAGGGCGCGGTGTGGATGAAGAGGTTTGTGGGTAATGGGCTCTGATGTCACATCAGTGTTGTAGAGCATATGGAGATGTCAGCTCGTGTGCAGTCTTAATGGAGTCGTTACACCTGTGCACCCTGACACCTCACTCCCGGCTCATGATGGATTACTGCGCTCATGCAAAGCTGATGAGCCATCTAGTTGTTTTTTTATTTTCGATACACTTGCTCGTAGTGTCGTTCCTGAACAGAATCTGATGCTTGAACTAGCTGTCTGTAATGAAGATTTACTGATGTGTTATAAATGATGCTCGTTTGATTTCCATTAGAAATTCTGACATAATTGGCTCCAATAGCATAAATATAGAATGATTTTTTGTTAGTTTAATTATGGGATTAAAAATATTTTGTGAAAGTCAATTCCACAATGGAAGATAGCAATAAAAGATATTTTTTAAATGAAAAATTATCAATTTTTCCACAAACTAGAATAATATTCATTGCTATTTATATGCTTGAGAGGAAAAAAAAACAAGCAAAAAATCCAGAAACCAGTATATCAGAGTGTGTTGTCAATTACGTTCATATTATGGAAAATTATTTTCCATTAGATATTAGTAGTATATTCTGACTTAAAATAGATCCAATAGCATAAAAAAAATCTTATGAGAGTCAATTTTACAATAGAAATAGTAATAAAAAGAGAAAAATAAATGTAAATATATATACTTTTGATTAATGTTTCTTTTAAAGGGGTCCTATAATGCCCCTTTTTCAAGATGTAATATGATGTCCCCAGAATGTGTCTGTGAAGTTTCAGCTCAAAATACCCCAACGATCATTTATTATAGCTTGACAAATTTGCCCCTAACACACAGTTTTTGTGTGTGTCCCTTTAAATGCAAATGAGCTGCTGCTCCCGCCCCCTTTCCAGAAGAGGGCGGAGCTTTAACAGCTCAACAACAACAAAGCTGGAGAATCTCACGCAGCCAAAATGAGGATTGTGAGTAACGGTGTTCAGCCTTACATTGTTCAAACCGGAGTCGACACTGATGGAGAGACTCAGGAAGAAGTTACAACTTTTAGAATGAAACTGGACGTTTCTGAATGGTTAGTGGATAAATTTATGTAGTTGCTGTGGAGTTGATTCAACTCATCCACTAGCATGTGCCGTCATGTTCATCTTTTGTGCAAATCCAGCGTTTAATTGACGTTTGTGAAGCGGTCCGGCGTAAAATGACGGCATGAGAACAACACTGTACTACAACAACTCTTCTCTAAAACAACCCAACATGGCCACGCCCCCTTGGTTGCATGTTCTTGGGGGCGGGGTTTATGTAAATTTTAGGGTCAGTGATGTCACTAACCCAGGAAGACGCTCATTGTAGTCCCTACCAGCCGTTTGTTGTAGTCCTTAAAAAGTGATTTCTGTAAAAGAAAATATCTCCATTTGCATTGAACTTTGAGTGTCATAACTTGCAGATGTTGTCAGTTGCTAAGGATAGTGATCTAGTGTTAACATTCTAACACTGCATCATTTCACACTGTACACGTTTGGCACCGCAAAAGCGGTACTAACTCTGGTAAAAATTACAAGTGTGAAATGTTCCTTTACCAGGGGTTAAAAGTGGAGTTTAGAACAACGATAACCCCTAGAGTTGTAAGGGCTTTTTTTGACCACTTAGCAACCATCCAGAACACCCTAGCAACACTAGTGAAATTTGCACAAGTAAGCACCACCATATTATTATAAATACTTAAAATTTGCACAATCAAGCACCATATTATTACAAACTGAATGCTGTCAATAATCATCCATTTTTATGTTATTATTATATAAGCAGTATTTTCTCCTTTCTAAGACAGCATTACATGCATCTCTCACATCTAATCTAATATCTAATAATGCATTGCAACAAGCTGGATGACAAAAGGTGGATGAAACAAGACATGCTGATTATAATTCATTTTATACCACAAAAAAAAATGTTTGTATGCACTAAATATTTTTATGCTTATGAGAGTATCACATCCTTATCTAATGCCAACATCTACTGACGCTTCATGTGAGAATCACCATTTCTATTCTGTTTCTCCCTTTGTAGAGCGAAAATTAAAATACTTTTAAGTTATCATGCTTTCTTAGCGGATGCTGGCTATGTAGGCAGTTGGCTGCTCACTAGGTTTTCGAACACATCTGGAGATGCCTGAGAGAGAAAGAGATTGAATTTATGATAATCTTGGGCCTAATGGCCTCACCGTCACATTCTGCCACGGAAATGAGATCTGTGTGTGTCTGAAGCCTGTATTGAGAGCATTCAGGATCCATACGAGTCAGTTCAGCATTCGCACAGTTAGACGGAGCTCAAATACATGACAGATGAGTCTCTGGCCTTCACTTAAGCTTAAAAAAGAAAATATAATTTGATTCAATAAAGAAGCATCATCTCTGCCAATTACAATAATAAATTAAAAGTTTGTGACTTAATGGATAAACTTTGCCCATTTAACATTAAATAGTCACTATTATCATTAAATGGACTTAAACTGCACATGATCAGACTGTTTTTGTTTTCCATTTGTTTACAACATTCAAACATTTAACAACATGTATATAAAACACCACAAACCACTACTAGCATTTAATAAATGTCATACGTTTCATAATTTCTTGAAGTGAAATAAGTCCGGATGATGCCTCTTTTCTCTGTCATACTCTGCTCTCTGTCCGAGACAATAGCTATCCTATTTGCTATCTTTTCAAATGGAAGTCACAAGCACTATTGCGCAACATGTCAGAGCACATTTACTAACCACTGGCCCTCTGCAGTATTTTTTATAAAAAATATATATATTTTAGTCCCTATGACAATGTCATTGCTTGCATTTTTGTGACAGACAGCGCAGGTCATCGTGTCACTCGCAGCGGCAAATACGAGATGAGCCCGTCTGCGTCTCTCGGTGAAACTGCACCTGTCATAAAAATGTGAAGGCACATCATCGACATTTAGTTTCTCGTCGTTTTGTGCTTGCGTAATAATGTGAGGAATATTACACATGTAGTTCTGGAGGAAATGAACCTAGATATGCTGGGTGAAGTTGGTATGATTTCTTTAGTCGATGGTTTGTATGTGTTTGATTTAAACCATGCATGTTACTGACAAACATTCTTCAACATAAACCACCTAAAGTTGCAGTTCCTTATAAAATAAATGTTTTATTTAAAGGTACAATTTGTGATATTTTTTTCCGCTAGAGTTCGCTAGAAGCCTATTCAAAACAAAGGCGTAGTTTGATGACGCCAAGTTTTAGAGCGGAAATTTGGGACATGTGGTCTCCATCTCAACGGACGGTGCAAAAGAATAGGGATTGGAGTCTGGAAGAACTCATGTTCGTGGATGCGATTATTAACGTTATTGTAGTATGAAGCAGAACAGGACCGAGTGTTGCGGGAGCTGAACGAGGAGCTGGAGCGATTGATCAACACACGCCTCACGAGCAGCGGGACTTTTATTATGACACAGTCGCCGGCGCCGCTTCCGCTTTTCCGGTCATGAGTTTACAGGAGCTGTCCTTGTCGACAGAACCAGCGGCAGATGGTAAACAGTAATTATGTTCCATAAATAAGTAACACAATCCACCATAAAACGTGCAAGAAGTAAATAAGGAACTGCTTGAAGCGAGCTAGTGGTTTGCTGGACGCTAGACTCTACTTCCGCATTTGTCCACGGCACTGTTGTCATGTGGTTTCCACGTCAGTAAAGGCTGTAACAAAGGTAACTGCGTCATTGACAGCTGACTGCACTGCCCCGTGTCACTGTTTAGAATGGGAATTTTCTCATGATTTACAAGTAGTTGAAAACATTAGAGATATTGTTAGTAATCAGCTGGACAAAATATATAACACTAGCCTAGTGGTTTTTGGATATTTTACTGCAAAAATTTTACATATTGTACCTTTAATTGCCAAACCTATTTTACTTGCACGTGTCGCTTGGTGAGTGTTAATTAAGGATGCTCTGTGTGCTATATTAAGATTAAACTTTCAACCACATGACATACATGTACGTAGCAAAAAAATAACAAATTAGATATCTTTAATAACTCAATTGTTTCTTCTATGTATCAATGAGATTAATTGGAGAGCAAATGGAGAAATCTTTAAAGTTTATACTGTATATACAGTATATGAGTGGTAAGATATACATTTCATTCACAATTAAAAGTCACATTTAAAAATATAGCTGCGAGCAGCAATTACCGGTGTACATGCGCTTTAAGGCCTTTAAGCACGTGTAAAAAGGTATACTGTTTTAATTAACAAGCCTGTAACCATCTCGATCATAGAGGGAAAAGACCATTTACAGCCAAAACAGACAGTTTACCATAGGAAATATATGGTTTATAAAGCTTTTTAACAGTTATTGAGGTTGAACCAAAAACCTAGGACTAGTTCGCCAAAGTTGGTTTTCGAAATAATCTTCAATATTTAATGAACGATTTGATTAACAGAGGTGTTTCTAGAGGCAAAGTTGTTCTACCATGTGGTATGAATGTCGTGGGCAAAAAATCGTGCGAGACATGATCCTTTACGTATGTGAAAAACGTTGCTGATTTCTTTCGATTTCTCACAGGCCTCTCGGGCCAAAGAGTTTCGTTCCGATTGGCCTCCATTAACCTTGTCTGATAGTTGCTCAAACTTCATTGGCTGATGGTGGACATGTTTTTTGAGATGTGTCAATGTCCTGATAGACAGTCATGGCACCTCAGACGAAGACAAGTCGATCAAACTTACGGTGAAGTAGTTATAGCCATTTTCATGTTTTTTTCCTGTTATAGCACCACCAAGTGGCTAGTCCTTTTTCACGCAACCACAGATTGAGCTCTTATAGGTGTGTTGAGTTTGGTGAAAATATTTCATTCCATTCACGAGTTATAGCCATTTTAGTAAAAGTGGCTCCACCCACTTCAAACGTTTTGGCAGCCCTTAGGGACCGTGAATTGAAATTTCAACTTTTTTTGATAACTATTGACAATCAAACTCTAGAGTATCTTGCTGCACTGGTTTGGTTCCGATCGGATTAAAAACCTAGGACTAGTTCGCAAAAATAGTTTTTTCAAAAAATCCAAAATACCCCAAAATTTTGAATCTGAGCCAAGGATTCCAACAATATAAGACACTTGAGTCTACGCCTAACGGTTTAGGAGTTATAAGCGATTTCGTATTTTTCACCGCGGTAGTACCCTTGTCAGGCTGATTGGGGCGAGCCTTGGTGACGTTGCAGACGGTATGAGTACTACCACTCTCTACGACTTATGGTTTGGTCTGCCCGATCACTTTTAGGGGAGAATGCTGATCCTTGGAAATTTTAAAAATAACAATAGGGTTTCAGCGCTATGCACTTGAACCCCTAATAATAATGTCTCATTTGATTTGAATGAGATTAACTGGAAAGCACATGGATACTTTTGCTTTCAGATTTTTCTTTTTTGATAAATGCGTCAGTAATCTTTTGAGTTTCTCAAAAATATCTCACACATAATGCTAACATGAACTAACAATGATCACTATATTTTTAAAGCAGTTATTAATGTTGTTAATAAAGTTAGTAAAAATCTAATTGTTCATGTTAGTTCACAGTGCATTAACTAATGTTACCAGATACAACTTTGAATTTTAAAAATGTGTTAGTAAATGCTGAAATTACCATTGACTTGGAGTAATAAATGCTGTAGAAGTATTGTTCATTGTGAAACCAATGAAACCTTTTTTGTAAAGTGTTACCAAATTATGATGACAGAGCTATAAAACTTTCCTCTGGTCATGGACAGGTCTCCATACACTTCTTCCAAACAAACACTCGTGCTGTGCATATGTCAGAGAGGTTGCATTTCACCATCCATTATTGCATCTTTATCATGAGTTGGCTCCACCGTGAACATGTCAAAGCACGTGTTTGTTGCGTCTGTCAGTATCTGCTCACGTAAAGTCACGCATCCTTTAAAAGACAACAGTTGACACCGATCGAGTGTGCCGGAGCTAAAGAGATAATGGGACATTCACCGCTCCACCTGTGCACAGAAACGCCGCAGGATCTGAGCCATGTGGCGGGCGAGGGTGTTGGGTTTCGCTCGCTCCATCCCCACCGTGAAGGGCTGACCTGAGGGCTTTATCCTCGTCTTTCTTCCCTCCATGCGCAGCTGAAGGCTGGTGGATGGAGGGCTCTGAAGGTACAGTGTAACAGCAGGTGCAGGATGGTTGCTCCTGAAAGGGCAGCATGCATTATTAAAGGGCCGCCACCTCTTTGGTTACTCTTGCATCTGTTGTGAAATAGTGACGTGTGTTTGGCTGGGTCAGATGCATGCATGTCTGGCAGAGAGAGTGACAGCTGTCGGCCAATCAAAATAAAGATCGTTCAAAACATATCAAGTTTATTTTGAGATCAGGTGTCATCAGGACAGTGTTCTGCAAAACTATGACTGCATTATAGTATAAACAGCTAAGTACCTGAATATAGTGCTGTTGTACAAATGTCGATGTTTTCAAAGCATTAAAGGAATAGTCTATACAAAAATGTACATTTTCTTTTGTAACTTCAACTTCATCTTCAATGAAGCGCAAAACATTAGGTAGAAAAGCTGCACTTTTCTTTACAACCCAAGTTGACAGTTTATACTGAAAAACAAACAAAAAAAATGTTGGGTTAAAAATAACCCAAGTTGGGTTGAAAATGGACAAACCTGGTGGTTGGGTTAAATGTTTGCCCAACGTGCAGGGCAGTTTTAACTCAACTATTGTTTAAAAATGACTATATGGCTGACTTAAAATGAACACAAAGTATGTTGGAAATTAAAAATCAGACACATAAATACTAGAGGCAACAATAATAATCAAAAAGTGAACATTGAGTTAAATAAAACTACCCAGCAGGTTGGGCAAACATTTAACCCAAACACTGGGTTAAAACAACCCATTCGCTTGGTTTGTCCATTTTCAACCCAACTTGGTTTGTTTTTAACCCAGAATGTTTTAGAGTGTAGAATATCATAAATTAAATTCATTTAACTTTTCCAAGTCTTCTGAAGTCATATGATGAATTTGTGCAACAATGAAGAATAGTTCACCCAAAAATGATGACAGAATGTTTATTTTTACGTGAACTATCCCTTTAAATTGGCAAACACTCTCCATGCATGGCTGTCAAGAAACAATAGATATCTTCTCTGATCTCTTCTGTTTAAGATACACACGTTCTATTTAGCAGATATAACCAACACCCAGACCAACACTTTAGCACCAGATGGGCAGTGCATTATAAGGGGCAAATGTCTGTCCAATACATCAGGACCACTTCTAATGAAACATATCTGCTCAGCTAAGGGAAGCCTTTTTGAAAGCCATCCAGAGGCAACCTAAACCATCTGTTCCTCTGCCGCTGCCAGCATCGCCTACCGCTCCTTCTGTTCTCGACTCTCTCGACTGTAATACAACGAGATCTTATCTGGCCCGCACATATGAAAGGAAATAGAGAATGAAAGGGTGATTCCAATATGAAATCCTTGTTTAGGAGAAAATCTTTCAGAGCAATGACTGTTTCTTGGGAATTCCTCATCATTGCATTACTATTTGGAGGTGAAGACGACCATTTAGTTGACTGGAACCTTGATCAATTAGTTAATGACTTACCTGGTAACGGTTTTGTGTGAAGACACCTCCTAAAGTTTCAGACTGCCTTCCAAGACCTCATACCATTACGTCTAATGATCTGGAACAAAAAGTGAGCTTTAGAGATAACTAAACAACTACTGAAAGTGATTTTCCAGTCATTATTTACTCACCCTCATGTCATCCCAAATGCACGCTGTTATTTGTTCCCTGAAAACTCTAGCAGATTTTTTTCCATACAATGACATTTCATAGTTAAGGAGTCATGCACATGATATGCGAGGGAAAAGAAATCAAGATACCATTTGTTTCCACAACTTATTAATTAATTCCCTTGTTCACTCATTTAGGTAAATCATGGCCACATTGTAATATTGTAATTCATTCCCTCATTTTAGTAATAGCGCAGCTACGATTGAACTAAATTAAAATGAGCGAACTAATTAGTTTCTTTGGTATTATTTGTGAAATGTACAAGCAAAAACAGTGAAGCAAAAATGTGAAAACAGAAACACCATTTTTTTCAGTGCACAACATGGCCACGATTTACCTAAACAAAGGAATGAATTAGTACAATGTGGCTTTGCCATGATTTATGTAAATGAGGGAATTAATTAAAAGGGACCTATTATACCCCTTTTACAAGATGTAATATAAGTCTCTGGTGTCCCCAGAATGTGTCTGTGTAGTTTCAGCTCAAAATACCCCACAGATCATTTATTATACCATGTTGTAAATGCCTATTTTTGAGTGGAAGGAAAAACATGCTGTTTTCGTGCATGCATCTTTAAATGCAAATGAGCTGCTGCTCCCCGCCCCCCTATCCAGAAGAGGGAGGAGCCTATAGCATCCTGTGAGTATTAAACTAAGTTCTCTTTCACTTTCTTATTGTGCTTAAACTGTCGAATACACTTTTGTCTACATCACGCGTGACCTTTCCAACGTGATTAAGTAATATATGGCGCATCGCAGAGCAGTGCAAGATGAGCATTTGTGGTTAAAAAGTATATTTTTTTTTAGAAAAATGAAGATGATCGATTCACTAGATAAGACTCTTATTCCTCGTCTGGGATCATGTAGAGCTCTTTGAAGCTGCACTGAAACTGACATTTGGACCTTCAACCCATTACTACAATAGTATTGCAACGATGCTAAAATAACACTGCTTCGTAAACATGATATACAAACACTGGACTCAGACGAGTCTTGGTTCCTTCATACCTACGTCTTCTGCCTTCTAAGGCAGCGTTTTTCAGGTTTCAACACAATCATAGACATTCACAGCCCTCATTCGGTCCTACGGGTGATTTCTTAAGATATAACCCAATGGATCATGCTGCTCCAAGACACAGATAAGGAATAGAATACGACAAATGCCTCTCGGCCATTTGAAAACATGACAGCGGGGAATATCATCGCTGGTGGGTCAGCAAAATTCTGCACGAATGTAATAGCCAATCAGTTTTGCTCATCAAGTGGGCGTGAGGCAATCATCAGTCTGGAGGACAACTTCAGGCAGAGCTGATTAGAAATGAAAGTAGGCCATGTCGTCTGGCTTGCAGCAGCCCCAGTAAGACCAGAGCAAGCCACATGGCCAACAGACAGCAAACAAAGGGTTAGTAACCCTCCATCCCCTCCTCCATCGCTCGTCTCTGATTGGTGGATGCCCAGACCAGTTGTGCATTAACTACAGCAAAACAGCCCTGCAACACCACCGCTGTCACAGCGCATTAGACGGATACGCTGGCAAAGAGGAATTTTCCGTGGTTTTCTCATGGCCATTGAGCTTTTCTCTGCACTATTATCTAAACATGAAGAATCATTTGATCAGAGTGGAGAAGATCAGTTCTACTGTATGTTGATGACATGAAGCTATGAAAACATGTCAATGTCACATTTCAACTAATATACACATATATGGTTCAAAGATTTTTTTGAAAGAAATTAATACTTTTATTCAACAAATATGCACTAAATTGATCAAAAGTCACAGTTAAAACAATTATGTTACAAAAGATTCAATTTCAAATAAATGATGTTCTTTTGAACTTTCAAAGAATCCTGGAAAAAAATCAGTTTCCACAAAAAAGCTTGTTTCCACCATGAAATAAAACAGAAAAAAGGTTACTTTATAACTCGCAATTCTGACTTTTTTCTCACAATTGCAAGTTTATATCTCACAATTATTACAATTGCGAGTTATAGTCAGAATTGCATGATATGAAGTCAGAATTGTGAGATTTAAAGTCAGATTTGCGTCATATACAGTCAGAATTGCATGATATAAACTCAGAATTGTCAGATTTAAAGTCAGAATTGTGAGATATAAAGTCAGAATTGAGAGATTTAAAATCAGATTTGCATCATATAGTCAGAATTGAATGATATAAAGTCAGAATTCTGTGATATAAACTCAGAATTGTCAGATTTAAAGTCAGAATTCCATGATATAAAGTCAGAATTCTGTGACAAAGTCAGAATTCTGATATAAAGTCAGAATTGTGAGATATAAAGTCAGAATTGTGATATTTATAATCAGATTTTCATTATATAGTCAGAATTGCATGATATATACTCAGAATTCTGTGATATAAAGTCAGAATTGCGTGATATAAAGTCAGAATTGCGTGATATAAAGTCAGAATTCCATGATATCAAGTCAGAATTATGTGATATCAAGTCAGATTTGCAAAATTTAAAGTCAGAATTGTGTGATAAGTCAGAATTCTGTTATATAAAGTCGAAATTGCGAGATTATACTGTGTATATATATATATACATATACATATATATATACATACATATACTGGTGCTGGTCATATAATTAGAATATCGTGAAAAAGTTCATTTTTTTATTGTAAATTATTTAAAAAAATGAAACTTTCATAAATTCTAGATTCCCTACATGTAAAGTAAAACATTTCGAAAGGTTTTTTTATTTTTATTTTGATGATTAGAGCGTACAGCTCATGACAGTCCAAAAGCCAGTATCTCAAAATATTAGAATATTTTAAAAAATCCATAAAAAATGGATTTGAAAAACAGAAAAGTTCAAGTTCTTTAAAGTATGTTAATTTGTGCACTCAATACTTGGTCGGCAGCACATATTACAGCAAATGACTTGCTCTAGCACAAATTACAGCATCAGTGAAGTGTGGCATGGAAGTGATCAGCCTGTGGCACTGCTGAGGCACTATTGAGCCTTCAGATCATCATATTGTTGGATCGACTGTTTCTCATCTTGGTCTTGAAAATATCCCATAGATTCAGGGCTCAGGCATGTTGGCTGGCCAATAAAGCACGGTAATATCATGGTCAGCAAACCACTTGGAAGTGGTTTTTGCACTGTGGGCAGGTGCTAAAGTCCTGCTGGAAAAGGAAATCAGCATCTCCATAAAGCTTGTCAGCAGATGGAAGCATAAAGTGCTCCAAAATCTCCTGGAAGATGGCTGCATTGACTTTGCACTTGATAAAACACAATGGACCAACACCAGCAGATGTCACGGCCCCCAAATCATTACTAACTTCAGAAACTTCCCACTAGACGTCAAGCAGCTTGGATTCTGTGCCTCTCCCGTCTTCCTTCAGACTCTGGGACCATGATTTCAACATGAAATGCAAAATTTACTTTTATTTGAAAAGAGGACTTTCAACCACTGTTCACTGTCCAGTTCTTTTTCTCCTTAGCCCAGGTAAGATGCTTCTGACGTTGATTCTGTTTCAGAAGTGGCTTGGTAGTCCTTTTCCTGAAGATGTCTGAGTGTGGTGGCTCTTGATGCGCTGACTCCGGCATCATTCTACTCATTGTGAAGCTCTCCCAAGTGTCTGAATCGGCTTTACTTGACAGTATACTCAAGCTTGTGGTCATCCCTGTTGCTTGTGCACCTTTGCCTACCTAATTTCTTCCTTCTAGTCAACTTTGCATTTAATATGCTTTGATGCATCACTCTGTAAACAGCCACCACATTCAGTAATGACCATCTTTGACTTACTCTCTTTGTGGAAGGTGTCAATGATTGTCTCCTGGACCATTGCCAAGTCAGCAGTTTTCCTCATTAGTGTGGTTTCAAAGAACAAGAGATACCCGGAATTTATACTGTAGGGATGGTCATTTAATGAAACTCAAATGTAAATATTCTAATATTTTGAGATACTGGATTTTGGACTTTCATTAGCTGTACGCTAATCAATCAATAAATCTAATCAATACATTTTTTTAAAAAAAACTTTTGAAATGTTTTACTTTACATGTAGGGAATGTAGTATAAATTAAATAATAAATAATAATAAACTTTTTCACGATATTCTAATTATATGACCAGCACCTGTATATATGTATATATGTATATATATATGTATATATGTATATATATATATATATATATATATATATATATATATATATATATATATATATATATATATATATATATATATATATATATATATAGGTGCTGGTCATATAATTAGAATATCGTGAAAAAGTTTATTATTATTTATTATTTAATTTATACTACATTCCCTACATGTAAAGTAAAACATTTCAAAAGTTTTTTTTCATGTTTATTCATGACATGTTACAATTCATACATAATATTTACATGCAGATTTATTTGCATTTGTAAACATACCATACAATATGAATGCACTGACAAAACAATGTTGCAAATATGGAAATATCGCCTTGCTATTTTTAATGACAATATATTTCAAATACATTACATATGTGTCGTTTTACTTCTAAAATGAGTCCTTGAAAGCCCAGACCTCTCTGGTGTACTGTGGGCATTCACAGTTTTTTTTTTTTTACAACATGATTTTTCCCCCTAAGCTGGTCATGTGTTATCTCCTGAGTAATGTTCGCGACACTGGATTAAAATAGTCAACTGCTGGAGATTACCCAAGCATACGCTGTAATCTGATTCCCTCTCACATGTTCATTCAGAATTCGATTGCCTGGACTCCAGCCTGTCTTGTTCGTTTTCTCGACCATAATGGATGACCGCCGCTGTATCATTGAGCCGTTGCCTCTAAATTGCATTGCGTTTAAAAACACACCAGTGAATGACAAAGATGCAACCTTTCATCAGGGGTCATTAGACACTGATGGCTTGTCTAGCGAATAAAAAGCCTCTCAATGGAGGGAGTTATAGAGTGAAACCTATCCCTCCACTCGGTAATGACTTAACACAGTCTTTCCTGAAGGTATGACCATTACGGATCTATTTTTAGCCATCAAAAGCCGTAGCTCGCTCAGTGAATGAAACAAAATCTGTTCTCCCTGGGGATGCAAGAACTCAATTGCTCGAGTCTGAGGCATACCCAGTAGGCGAAATTATGGGGGAAAAAATGGGAAGATTACTGAAATGTTTTATTTTGCATCCTCCACTATTTTTCCATTGGGATGATGGGAATTGCTTTGTCACCTTGTAATGCATTCACTGAATAGACCAAAAAAATAATGCTTACCGTAATGGAAATGATGAGGATCTGACCGGTTTTATGACACTGCTCTGTTCCCGTCATCACGTCCTACTTGATAATCAAGTGCAGCTTTCTATTAAAGATCATCATGTCAGGACTTGCCGGTCATATCAGCCCTGAAAATAAAGGCACAAAAGTCCTGCTATATGCCATTATTAGTCTCTATTATTAAACAGAGATATAAATCAAAGATCCAGTACTCATATGATGCATGTACATCAAATAAATAACACTTTACAATAAGAATTACATCATAAATGAAATGTATGCAATACCATTTGCATGTAGCATTTACATGTAAATTTATGTGCATTTGTAAACATACAGTACAATATGGATATATTGACAGCAAATTTAGAAACTTAAAAATAAAATATTGGTACACTGAAAAAAAATATTTTCATGATTTGTTATCAGAACATTTTTTAAATGTTTTGTCAAATCAACTTAATTAATGTGGTTCAGATAACATAATATTGTGAGTTTCTGCTGATTAAACCAATTGCCTTCATTGTATTAACTCAAATTTTTTATTTATATGAACTCAAAACTTTAAGGCAACCAGGTAACTTACTTTAAGTTAAACCAACAATTATTATTATTATTTTTTTTTTTTTTACAGTGTAACACTTTATTTTATATTTATATTGGTTACAAAGTGTAACCAATATATTTATATTATAAAAAAATATTTTGAAAGGTACAACTGACAATCATGTCCTTAAGAGTCAGATAAATGTACAGTGAAAACATTTTTGTTGCAATATGTTCATAATATATAAAATAAATGTAGATTTATTCTATGAACCTATAGGATTTGTAAATATTTGCACATTTGTAAAGTTGTTCATACGTAAACTGCACACTGTACATGCTGTAAATATGTTATTTTTGTAAGTTTCAGTCTCAGCTGTGCAAATGTACAAAAATGCTTGTTTGCATTTACGTACAGATACCTGTTTACTAAAGAGATCATGTTGGACATTGAGTTTAAAATACGCCACAATAGATTAAAGAGATTGGATTATTACATTGCAGATTATTAGCTAATCCAATTTTACTTTTTAAGCATGTTATTTTTGGTTGGAAAAGCAATCAGGGAATGAAAAAAGACTTAGGATCTGTCTTGCACTTTTAGCCGTAGGCAAGCTCAATCTCAAGTGACAATGCAAAAACAACAACAATAAAAAAAAAAAAAAAACAGCTATAAAAATATAGTTTCATGGCCAGTAAATATATGTCTACATGACTTGTAAATGTTCTCTCTCACCATTCAGGTGCGACAAAATGTTAATTTTGAACCCTGCGTGTGAGTCTTCATTCACAGGCCAATGCATTTCATCAGTGAAATGCATACTTGCATTTTGATGACTACGATGTGCTACATTGTTTTAATTATTGATGGTGGAAATAGGAATCTAATGAAATTTCCATCATCTTGAAAGGAGAACTGCGCTTGGATCAAGAGCCATTTATGTGCAGGCAAGTGCAGCAGATGCGGATTCAATAATATACTGTCATTAGCTTCATTCTGCTCGTTACTTTGCTCTCAGTTTCACAGTGAGAGCGATTGACGGGTTGGTTTCTCACTACCATGGAGCTCAAAGAGCAGTGACCATTTCAAAATGGAAGGAATTGATAGATAAGCACACACTGCCACGCTAGTCCCAGTCCAGTAAACTGGGAGGAATTGGTAGTTAATTCTCTAATGTTGATATTGGTGTAGTTGTTGTTCTAGAGAGGAAGTTTGGTGACATTTTAATTAGTGATAGACTAATATATCAGCCAGTATTTGGCCTGTTTGAGATTACTGGCATTGGCTGATAATCCCATCGTCTTTGTTGATTAACAGAAGTGTTATTTCCTTCTTGTATCAGTTCCAAAATATACTAACACTCTTGTCAATAGATAATAAACTTGATCTGTTTTCAGATTTATTTTTATTTTTTTTGGTTCAAGTAAATATTCTATACGGCAAGTGTTACTATATATATATATATATATATATATATATATATATATATATATATATATATATATATATATATATATATATATATATAGTAAATTAAAATCTTGCCAACTAACTGAAATATAAGTTAAAGAGCTAAAATAAAAACTAAACTAAAACTGAAACAAAATAAAGATAACTAATATTCAAATGAAAACCCAAAAAGTCTAATATTAATAAATTCTATATTAGTATATAAATAATACTAAAATAATACTGGTGAATACACAGTGTGTCTTGAAAAATTTATTTTAAGTCCCTTCTCATAACATCATCTGCACCATCCTGTAAAAGAAAAATACATTATTTTAGTGTGATTTGAGCAAAAGATGCAGGATTTATGCTATTATCTGATATTTGATTCATTGAAAGAAACATAAACAGATTTGTTTTGTTCTAGAGATATCAGTCTTTCCCAATTGAAGTAAACAGGAGCTGTATTTGTATGTCTGTTGACTTGAAAATAGCTTCTCAAGGACTTTGCAAAGACTGAACATGACATGCCTTAAAGCAACTCATTTGTCCTTATTGCATTATGGATATATCAGCATTATATCAGACATCCTGCTCTCTGCTAATGGCTGTGATTGTTAAAAAGCACACACAAATCCTTCAAGTCTGGTCTCTAGATATGACTCTAGAAGTGATTGTTTTAGTAATCGCACACAGAACACTAACTCTTTATTATGTGTGTACTGAAGAGGTTTAGTCTCTGAATGAGTGTAGCTGTGAGACAGCTGACTGTACTATGAGAGCAGCTCTATCCTGACTGACGTGCTCAATGCTGAAGGCCCAGGGGAAGAGGAAGAGCGCAGTGAGCTGGAAAAACAGTGAGTCGATAAGGTGTCTCAGATGGGCCATCAGGTATAGACAGAGGGGACAGAGACCAGTGCTTAGTTCAATGCATGCATGCAATGGACACTTTTCACAGACTTTAGCTGTTTCCATAAACTTCGATAGAAACACATTTACCGAATAAATCCCCTGATACACGTGTGGCCAACTTATACTGTACAGCGAAATGGGAAAGCGTTTTTCTGTCGGGCGCGGTGGGACCATTGGAGCAATTTCATTGCACAGCATGTCAAATGTTGGTTTAGTCGTTCTGAAATGCCTGAGCAAAATGGTTGTGTATAATGACCCCTCAGAACTGTCATGATTACTGTACGTTCCCAAACACCAGCCATCCGAATGCAAGATAACATAACAGCATTTTATCTGTGTGCTCTGAGGCATAACGCCGGTTTCACACCACAAGCGTGAGCGTAAGCTATATAAAGTGAGCATTTCTTTACAAAGACAACTATAAATTTGTTTTTATAAGTTGGT
This sequence comes from Chanodichthys erythropterus, assembly GCF_024489055.1. NCBI lineage: Eukaryota > Metazoa > Chordata > Actinopteri > Cypriniformes > Xenocyprididae > Chanodichthys > Chanodichthys erythropterus. The sequence goes on along the minus strand of NC_090234.1, from coordinate 15,552,370 downwards.
AATTTATAAACTTGATAGTCTTGAAAGTTTTTCAACATGGGGAGGTGGACACCATGCTCATGTAAACATAAATAACAGATAAACAAACAAACAAACAAACTAGAAGTCTTGTGTCATATTGCTGCACATGAATGAGGTAAGCTTGCGTTTACATCATCTGCATGATTACAAGACAGAAAACTAGACCACAAACTCAGGTTTGATTTGGGTATTGCTGTCTATATAGCCTACCTGTCTCTGTAATAAATAAAAAAAATGTCTATATATCATATTTTCTGGCTAGTTTACTTTAGTTTTACCATACTTTCACCCAAACTAAATAATTAAAAACCAGCTAAATGGGTAAATCTTCTATAAATATTTTTGATTCTTAATTTTCTTTTCTGACATACTCCAGTTCTTGTTAAAACACTAGACATGCTTATTCTGTGCATTTTGAGAACTTTTTTTTGTGAAATCATATTTATTTTGTCCATCAAAAGTGTACTTTCATTTTAATTGAGCATTAGCATTGCAGCTTACGCTCTGCTGACGTCGAATGTACGAAATTGTACGAAAAAGAGCAACTTCCAGTTTTCTTACAGATATTTTGCACCAATTTCCCAGGAAGTGACAATTTTGTTCTCTTGAACACATTTGCAAATGTTTTATGATGTTCCAATTTTGCACATGCATTAAAGGGGACCTATAATGCCTCTTAGACAAGATGTAATATAAGTCTATTTATTTTAGCTTGTCAAATTTGCCCCTATTTGCGTGTGAGCAAAAACACGCCGTTTTTGTGTGTCCCTTTAAATGTAAATGAGCTGCTGCTCCCGCCCCCTTTCCAGAAGAGGGTGGAGCTTTAAACAACAACAAAGCTGGAGAATCTCACACAGCCAAAATTGAGTCGACACTGATGGAGAGACTCAGGAAGAAGTTACAACTTTTAGAATGAAACTGGACGTTTCTGAATGGCAGTGGATGAGTTGAATCAACTCCATCCACTACTTCCCATTAGGTGCTGGTAGAAGCAACAAAATGCATCTTTCTCTGTTAATGACCATTCAAAAGTAGCCATGCATTCTGACAAAATATTTGTTTAAATATCACAAAAAAATTATTTTGACAGGCTTTTAACAGTGTGTTTTCAGTGCTGAATGTGTCAGCTGAGAAATTGTTCTAAAGAAATGCTTAAAGAAAGGATGGTAATGTACAGATTAAAGGTTCCCTGTCGTCTGACTTCTCTGTAACATGAATCAGGTTACTGATACATCAGCACCTGCTCAACGTGAGTGTCAAGGGTTAACTGCCGTAATCTGTGGGGGGCTCTTAAGTATTTAACAAGGGTATCTTTCCTATCTGGAACTTGAGAATAGTCTGGAAACGTATGTATAGTCACTTCAGTGCAATCACTTTACAATTCTGCGTGTTATAGCTTTGACAACGAGTCAAACGACTCTACTGTATTACAAAAACACGCCTCTGTAATGAGCAACAGAGAGTGAGATGAAGGATTTTCAGTGACAGATGGAGAAACAGAAGAAAGTGAGAAAGAAGATAATTGTTCCTTGAATATCAGATCACAGACTGATGACTGTAATTTTACTGGGTAAGAAGTGTAATTTCTGTCACTAGCAGCACCAAACAAAATTGCAAAAATAATGGTCACCCCAGATTCATGCCATTGGTGGAGCCAATGTTGTTATGTCTGCTTGTGACACAAATTATACACACTTTACCTTTAAAATCACACAAAGTGCACTCCTCACCTTTAAAGGGATGGTTCACACCAAAATGTAAAATCTGTCATTTTCTCACCCTCATGTCCTTCTAAAACTATATGATTCTCTTTCTTCTGTCAAAAAAAAGGAGTTTAGCTGAATTTCTGATCTACAATGAAACTGGATAGGGATCAAGCACTCTCCAAAAAAACAACACCATAAAATATCATAAACATAGTCCATACAATGTCTTTTCAAGCCGTGTAAACCTGAATAAGTTGTGCTAACTCAGAAAATTTGAGGTAGTCAGTTACATGATGTTCCCAATTTTAAATAAACAGAACTATTTAAGTAAGCACAACTATTTTGAGTTTGTAGTACTCATGTTAATTGCTCCTAACAAAATATTGAGTTAGCTAACTCATACATTTTGATAGCAATTTGCATAACAGATTTACTTTATTAACTTTTTTATTTTGCGACTGATGTTAGAGACTGAGGTCTTTAGCATCCTTGTTAGCGCCCACCTCCCATGCCAGAGACGCCCGTTCGAGTCCCGCTCAGAGCAGGCCGACCCAAAGGGGTTACACATTCACGCACTGAACTGGCATTAAAGCTGCGTTTTAAACACATACTATTGCACATGACAGCTCTGATTTGCCAGATTCTGTAGATTAGAGGTGACTTTCAGCATGGTACAGGATGGAAGGAGATCTCTTCATTCAACTAGTGTTTGTCCATCTGCCTCTGCTCTGAATGCCCAGACACACAGGGATCCCAGCCAGACACGCCAGGTACCAACTACACTGCTGCCTGCAACGCAACCTTTAAAAAAAAAAAAAATCCATTTTGGGTCCAGTGTTGGCAAATGCTTTCAGCAGAAAGTAGTTAAAACTGGTCGCTAAATGACGTCATAATTGCGAGTCCACTGATCTATATTAATATAAATATAGATCAATGGCCGAGTCACACAATGTAGATAAGTTGCTAGATTTGTTGCTAGGCTTTTGAAAAAAAGTCTAAAAAGGGGCGGGGAAGTCGCTAAATCTAGCAACAAAATCGCTACATTGGCAGCACTCTTTGGGACACCAATGGTGCAGAAATTATCATAACCAAAACTATCACCATTTAAAAGAACTAATTCATTACTTGAAATAAATTTTATAAAAAACTTATTTTATTTCAGATAAATTTTTTATTTAGTTTTATTTGAAGCACTAAAATACATAATACTAAAAAACTACTTGATAAAAAGAACTATTTAGACATTAAAAAAAAATCACTAAAACGCTCAAAATTACTAAAGTTTTATCAAAATTTCAAATGATAAAAGAAAATATAAAAATAAAATCTAATTCAAAATATTAACAAAAACTATAATAGATTAATGAGACTAAAATAATACTAGCTCAAATCACATGCTAAATTTTTTAACATTTTTTTTAATAATTAAATGTTTGTATTTTTATTTTAATATATATATATATATATATATATATATATATAGTACATTTTATCTTTATACATTTTTAAATATATAACTAAATATCTATTAAATAATATTATTATGGATTAAGAATTTTAATTGAGTAAAAAAAAAAAAAACTAGAGCTAAATAAAACATTTTGAATAAAACTTAATAAAACAAGGAAATTTTAGTTTATGTGATTCGTATTCATCAAGACAATCTCTGTCTCTGGATGTAACTGTTCCTCTTGACCTTTTTCCCTCAACTTTACCTGCATCAAGACACTAGATCTTTGTGTATCACGTCTCTGTCACAATGTCTGCGGTGTAAGAGCGTCTGCAGTATCTTTTATCCCAGTCAGGACGTGACACACCAGAGATTAATTACACACACTTTACTATGTGAAGCACCATCACGTTAATGGTGCTAAACAGGCGTAGTTCAGTAATGTTTATAATTATCTTTAATTGTTGCTGATGAATCATGTAAAACACACAGTCTGCACCTGAAAAAACAAGTAATCAGTATTAGATTTTGTTACGGTGCCCGGTTTAAATGCCTAGGAGTGAAGGGGGGCACGTAACATAACAGATGGACAACGGCTAGAGTTTTCCAAATAAATTATTTTATTTTAACACAAATTACTCACAAAAGTAACCAAAAACAAGAGACGGGGAGCCCAGCAACAAAAGGGAGAAAATGAACTCAACTAATAAAGTCAAGCTGGGCCTCCTCGCTCCAACAAAAAGTACAAACAAAGTGAAAATAATATAAAGACGAAACGTTATGGCTGCGAAGAAAGCTGTGGCTGGCCGAGCCCCGAAAGTCTGCCTCCTGTCACTTTATAGCCTCGCTTCCCCAACTCAGCCAATAGGAAACTAGAAAAAGAAAACAATATAACAATGTTAATTAATCATTGAGGACTCTGGGCCGGGCATTTGCGAAACATGCGTAACAGATTTGATGAATTTGGTGACATAAGTTGGTTTGTGTCACTCAGTTTAAGAACATTTAATACATGTTGAATATGTTATAGCTTAAAATATGAAAACGATCTTTAAATTGATGTCCTCATGCAAGTTAACTATCAATCTTTCACTATACAATCACTAATACAGCTCTGATCATTTTCATGTCATTGTACAAATAACCTGAAATAATAAAGTTGAAGGTTTATAAGAGCATATTTCTGAAAATCTGGTGCATAATTAGCTGTATAAAAATACTTAAGAGTTCAGAAGGCTCTGCCGAACAGGAATGACCCTGTTTAGTTACTAGTTTTAGAGCCGCAATACGAGGCCTGACTGACCTGCAGTGGTGCCCAAAAATGTCAAACAGACGGACTGGCAAGAGGATACACGATCTGCGTCTTTGTTCCATAATTAATTTGAGAAAAAGGCATCGTAGTGTCATTAGACTGGAAATGTTGTGAAACTCAAACGTCATGAATTTAACACTATAAATAATTCATTTGTAAGGACCTCATTTGTAAATGAGCATTTTAATCAGATTTGATTGAATGCATCACATTCTCTACAAAAATGGTGTGCATTGTAAAGGGGTCCTATTACACTTTTTTACATTTATATCTTTCTTTAGTGTGTTATGATGCTGATTGAGCATGAAAAAGCTCAAGTCCCTCCAGCAGGAGTTCTTCTCTATATCAGTGTCACTGTTCCTGAACTCCCTGAAACGCCTCCATTGTAGTCTTGAGTCTTGACATACTGGGAAAAAAGTAACGATTTACTCGATTTACTGTTTCGTTCTCTCGATTTGCTTAATCATGAGCACGATTTACTGTTTTGTTCTCACGATTTGCTTAATCGTGAGCACGATTTACTGTTTCGTTCTCATGACTTGCTTAATCGTGGGCATGATTTACTGTTTCGTTCTCATGATTTGCTTAATCGTGAGCACAATTTACTGTTTCGTTCCCTCGATTTGCTTAATCGTGAGCACGATTTACTGTTTCGTTCCCTCGATTTGCTTAATCGTGAGCACGATTTACTGTTTCGTTCCCTCGATTTGCTTAATCGTGAGCACGATTTACTGTTTCGTTCTCATGATTTGCTTAATCGTGGGCATGATTTACTGTTTCGTTCTCACGATTTGCTTAATCGTGAGCACGATTTACTGTTTCGTTCTCATGATTTGCTTAATCGTGTGCATGATTTACTGTTTCGTTCTCACGATTTGCTTAATCGTGAGCATGATTTACTGTTTCGTTCTCATGATTTGCTTAATCGTGGGCATGATTTACTGTTTCGTTCTCACGATTTGCTTAATCGTGAGCACGATTTACTGTTTCGTTCTCTCGATTTGCTTAATCGTGAGCACGATTTACTGTTTTGTTCTCACGATTTGCTTAATCGTGAGCACGATTTACTGTTTTGTTCTCACGATTTGCTTAATCATGAGCACGATTTACTGTTTTGATCTCACGATTTGCTTAATCGTGAGCACGATTTACTGTTTCGTTCTCTCGATTTGCTTAATCGTGAGCACGATTTACTGTTTTGTTCTCACGATTTGCTTAATCGTGAGCACGATTTACTGTTTTGATCTCACGATTTGCTTAATCGTGAGCACGATTTACTGTTTCGTTCTCTCGATTTGATTAATCGTGAGCACGATTTACAGTTTTGTTCTCACGATTTGCTTAATCGTGAGCATGATTTACTGTTTTGTTCTCACGATTTGCTTAATCGTGAGCACGATTTACTGTTTCGTTCTCTCGATTTGCTTAATCGTGAGCACGATTTACTGTTTTGTTCTCACGATTTGCTGTTTTGTTCTCACGATTTGCTTAATCGTGAGCACGATTTACTGTTTTGTTCTCTCGATTTGCTTAATCGTGAGCACGATTTACTGTTTCGTTCTCTCGATTTGCTTAATCGTGAGCATGATTTACTGTTTCGTTCTCTCGGTTTGCTTAATCATGAGCATGATTTACTGTTTCGTTCTCTCGATTTGCTTAATAGTGAGCACGATTTACTGTTTTGTTCTCACGATTTGCTGTTTTGTTCTCACGATTTGCTTAATCGTGAGCACGATTTACTGTTTTGTTCTCTCGATTTGCTTAATCGTAAGCACGATTTACTGTTTTGTTCTCACGATTTGCTTAATCGTGAGCCCGAGTTACTGTTTTGTTCTCTCGATTTGCTTAATCGTAAGCACGATTTACTGTTTTGTTCTCACGATTTGCTTAATAGTGAGCACGATTTACTGTTTTGTTCTCACGATTTGCTTAATCGTGAGCACGATTTACTGTTTTGTTCTCACGATTTGCTTATTCGTGAGCACGATTTACTGTTTCGTTCTCTCGATTTGCTTAATCGTGAGCACGATTTACTGTTTTGTTCTCACGATTTGCTTAATCGTGAGCACGATTTACTGTTTCGTTCTCTCGATTTACTTAATCGTGAGCACAATTTACTGTTTCGTTCTCTCGATTTGCTTAATCGTGAGCATGATTTACTGTTTCGTTCTCTCGATTTGCTTAATCGTGCGCACGATTTACTGTTTCGTTCCCTCGATTTGCTTAATCGTGAGCACGATTTACTGTTTTGTTCTCACGATTTGCTTAATCGTGTGCACGATTTACTGTTTCGTTCTCTCGATTTGCTTAATCGTGAGCATGATTTACAGTTTTGTTCTCACGATTTGCTTAATCGTGAGCATGATTTACTGTTTTGTTCTCACGATTTGCTTAATCGTGAGCACGATTTACTGTTTCGTTCTCACGATTTGCTTAATCGTGAGCATGATTTACTGTTTCGTTCTCTCGGTTTGCTTAATCATGAGCATGATTTACTGTTTCGTTCTCTCGATTTGCTTAATAGTGAGCACGATTTACTGTTTTGTTCTCACGATTTGCTGTTTTGTTCTCACGATTTGCTTAATCGTGAGCACGATTTACTGTTTTGTTCTCTCGATTTGCTTAATCATGAGCACGATTTACTGTTTCGTTCTCTCGATTTGCTTAATCGTGAGCATGATTTACTGTTTCGTTCTCTCGATTTGCTTAATCGTGAGCATGATTTACTGTTTCGTTCTCTCGGTTTGCTTAATCATGAGCATGATTTACTGTTTCGTTCTCTCGATTTGCTTAATAGTGAGCACGATTTACTGTTTTGTTCTCACGATTTGCTGTTTTGTTCTCACGATTTGCTTAATCGTGAGCACGATTTACTGTTTTGTTCTCTCGATTTGCTTAATCATGAGCACGATTTACTGTTTCGTTCTCTCGATTTGCTTAATCGTGAGCATGATTTACTGTTTCGTTCTCTCGGTTTGCTTAATCATGAGCATGATTTACTGTTTCGTTCTCTCGATTTGCTTAATAGTGAGCACGATTTACTGTTTTGTTCTCACGATTTGCTGTTTTGTTCTCACGATTTGCTTAATCGTGAGCACGATTTACTGTTTTGTTCTCTCGATTTGCTTAATCGTAAGCACGATTTACTGTTTTGTTCTCACGATTTGCTTAATCGTGAGCCCGAGTTACTGTTTTGTTCTCTCGATTTGCTTAATCGTAAGCACGATTTACTGTTTTGTTCTCACGATTTGCTTAATAGTGAGCACGATTTACTGTTTTGTTCTCACGATTTGCTTAATCGTGAGCACGATTTACTGTTTTGTTCTCACGATTTGCTTATTCGTGAGCACGATTTACTGTTTCGTTCTCTCGATTTGCTTAATCGTGAGCACGATTTACTGTTTTGTTCTCACGATTTGCTTAATCGTGAGCACGATTTACTGTTTCGTTCTCTCGATTTACTTAATCGTGAGCACAATTTACTGTTTCGTTCTCTCGATTTGCTTAATCGTGAGCATGATTTACTGTTTCGTTCTCTCGATTTGCTTAATCGTGCGCACGATTTACTGTTTCGTTCCCTCGATTTGCTTAATCGTGAGCACGATTTACTGTTTTGTTCTCACGATTTGCTTAATCGTGTGCACGATTTACTGTTTCGTTCTCTCGATTTGCTTAATCGTGAGCATGATTTACTGTTTTGTTCTCACGATTTGCTTAATCGTGAGCACGATTTACTGTTTCGTTCTCTCGATTTGCTTAATCGTGAGCACGATTTACTGTTTCGTTCTCTCGATTTGCTTAATCGTGAGCACAATTTACTGTTTCGTTCTCACGATTTGCTTAATCGTGAGCATGATTTACTGTTTCGTTCTCTCGGTTTGCTTAATCATGAGCATGATTTACTGTTTCGTTCTCTCGATTTGCTTAATAGTGAGCACGATTTACTGTTTTGTTCTCACGATTTGCTGTTTTGTTCTCACGATTTGCTTAATCGTGAGCACGATTTACTGTTTTGTTCTCTCGATTTGCTTAATCGTAAGCACGATTTACTGTTTTGTTCTCACGATTTGCTTAATCGTGAGCCCGAGTTACTGTTTTGTTCTCTCGATTTGCTTAATCGTAAGCACGATTTACTGTTTTGTTCTCACGATTTGCTTAATAGTGAGCATGATTTACTGTTTCGTTCTCTCGATTTGCTTAATCGTGAGCATGATTTACTGTTTCATTCTCTCGGTTTGCTTAATCATGAGCATGATTTACTGTTTCGTTCTCTCGATTTGCTTAATAGTGAGCACGATTTACTGTTTTGTTCTCACGATTTGCTGTTTTGTTCTCACGATTTGCTTAATCGTGAGCACGATTTACTGTTTTGTTCTCTCGATTTGCTTAATCGTAAGCACGATTTACTGTTTTGTTCTCACGATTTGCTTAATCGTGAGCCCGAGTTACTGTTTTGTTCTCTCGATTTGCTTAATCGTAAGCACGATTTACTGTTTTGTTCTCACGATTTGCTTAATAGTGAGCACGATTTACTGTTTTGTTCTCACGATTTGCTTAATCGTGAGCACGATTTACTGTTTTGTTCTCACGATTTGCTTAATCGTGAGCACGATTTACTGTTTTGTTCTCTCGATTTGCTTAATCGTAAGCACGATTTACTGTTTTGTTCTCACGATTTGCTTAATCGTGAGCCCGAGTTACTGTTTTGTTCTCTCGATTTGCTTAATCGTAAGCACGATTTACTGTTTTGTTCTCACGATTTGCTTAATCGTGAGCACGATTTACTGTTTCGTTCTCACGATTTGCTTAATCGTGTGCACGATTTACTGTTTCGTTCTCACGATTTGCTTAATTGTGCACACAATTTACTGTTTCGTTCTCACGATTTGCATAATTGTGCACACGATTTACTGTTTTGTTCTCAAGATTTGCTTAATCATGAGCACGATTTACTGTTTCGTTCTCTCGATTTGCTTAATCGTGAGCATGATTTACTGTTTTGATCTCACAATTTGCTTAACCGTGCGCACGATTTACTGTTTTGTTCTCACGATTTGCTTAATCGTGTGCACGATTTACTGTTTCGTTCCCTCGATTTGCTTAATCGTGAGCATGATTTACTGTTTCATTCTCTCGATTTGCTTAATCGTGAGCATGATTTACTGTTTCATTCTCTCGATTTGCTTAATCATGAGCACGATTTACTGATTTGTTCTCACGATTTGCTTAATCATGAGCACGATTTACTGTTTCATTCTCTCGATTTGCTTAATCATGAGCATGATTTACTGTTTCGTTCTCTCGATTTGCTTAATCGTAAGCACGATTTACTGTTTTGTTCTCACGATTTGCTTAATCGTGAGCATGATTTACTGTTTCGTTCTCTCGATTTGCTTAATCATGAGCACGATTTACTGATTTGTTCTCACGATTTGCTTAATCATGAGCACGATTTACTGTTTCATTCTCTCGATTTGCTTAATCATGAGCATGATTTACTGTTTCGTTCTCTCGATTTGCTTAATCGTAAGCACGATTTACTGTTTTGTTCTCACGATTTGCTTAATCGTGAGCATGATTTACTGTTTCGTTCTCTCGATTTGCTTAATCGTGAGCACGATTTACTGTTTCATTCTCTCGATTTGCTTAATCGTGAGCACGATTTACTGTTTCGTTCTCTCGATTTGCTTAATCGTGGGCACGATTTACTGTTTTGTTCTCACGATTTGCTTAATCGTGAGCACGATTTACTGTTTCGTTCTCTCGATTTGCTTAATCGTGAGCACGATTTACTGTTTCGTTCTCTCGATTTGCTTAATCGTGGGCACGATTTACTGTTTCGTTCTCTCGATTTGCTTAATCGTGAGCACAATTTACTGTTTCGTTCTCACGATTTGCTTAATCGTGAGCATGATTTACTGTTTCGTTCTCTCGGTTTGCTTAATCATGAGCATGATTTACTGTTTCGTTCTCTCGATTTGCTTAATAGTGAGCACGATTTACTGTTTTGTTCTCACGATTTGCTGTTTTGTTCTCACGATTTGCTTAATCGTGAGCACGATTTACTGTTTTGTTCTCTCGATTTGCTTAATCGTAAGCACGATTTACTGTTTTGTTCTCACGATTTGCTTAATCGTGAGCCCGAGTTACTGTTTTGTTCTCTCGATTTGCTTAATCGTAAGCACGATTTACTGTTTCGTTCTCACGATTTGCTTAATAGTGAGCATGATTTACTGTTTCGTTCTCTCGATTTGCTTAATCGTGAGCATGATTTACTGTTTCATTCTCTCGGTTTGCTTAATCATGAGCATGATTTACTGTTTCATTCTCTCGGTTTGCTTAATCATGAGCATGATTTACTGTTTCGTTCTCTCGATTTGCTTAATAGTGAGCACGATTTACTGTTTTGTTCTCACGATTTGCTGTTTTGTTCTCACGATTTGCTTAATCGTGAGCACGATTTACTGTTTTGTTCTCTCGATTTGCTTAATCGTAAGCACGATTTACTGTTTTGTTCTCACGATTTGCTTAATCGTGAGCCCGAGTTACTGTTTTGTTCTCTCGATTTGCTTAATCGTAAGCACGATTTACTGTTTTGTTCTCACGATTTGCTTAATAGTGAGCACGATTTACTGTTTTGTTCTCACGATTTGCTTAATCGTGAGCACGATTTACTGTTTTGTTCTCACGATTTGCTTAATCGTGAGCACGATTTACTGTTTTGTTCTCTCGATTTGCTTAATCGTAAGCACGATTTACTGTTTTGTTCTCACGATTTGCTTAATCGTGAGCCCGAGTTACTGTTTTGTTCTCTCGATTTGCTTAATCGTAAGCACGATTTACTGTTTTGTTCTCACGATTTGCTTAATCGTGAGCACGATTTACTGTTTCGTTCTCACGATTTGCTTAATCGTGTGCACGATTTACTGTTTCGTTCTCACGATTTGCTTAATTGTGCACACGATTTACTGTTTGTTCTCAAGATTTGCTTAATCATGAGCACGATTTACTGTTTCGTTCTCTCGATTTGCTTAATCGTGAGCATGATTTACTGTTTTGATCTCACAATTTGCTTAATCGTGCGCACGATTTACTGTTTTGTTCTCACGATTTGCTTAATCGTGTGCACGATTTACTGTTTCGTTCCCTCGATTTGCTTAATCGTGAGCATGATTTACTGTTTCATTCTCTCGATTTGCTTAATCGTGAGCATGATTTACTGTTTCATTCTCTCGATTTGCTTAATCATGAGCACGATTTACTGATTTGTTCTCACGATTTGCTTAATCATGAGCACGATTTACTGTTTCATTCTCTCGATTTGCTTAATCATGAGCATGATTTACTGTTTCGTTCTCTCGATTTGCTTAATCGTAAGCACGATTTACTGTTTTGTTCTCACGATTTGCTTAATCGTGAGCATGATTTACTGTTTCGTTCTCTCGATTTGCTTAATCATGAGCACGATTTACTGATTTGTTCTCACGATTTGCTTAATCATGAGCACGATTTACTGTTTCATTCTCTCGATTTGCTTAATCATGAGCATGATTTACTGTTTCGTTCTCTCGATTTGCTTAATCGTAAGCACGATTTACTGTTTTGTTCTCACGATTTGCTTAATCGTGAGCATGATTTACTGTTTCGTTCTCTCGATTTGCTTAATCGTGAGCACGATTTACTGTTTCATTCTCTCGATTTGCTTAATCGTGAGCACGATTTACTGTTTCGTTCTCTCGATTTGCTTAATCGTGGGCACGATTTACTGTTTTGTTCTCACGATTTGCTTAATCGTGAGCACGATTTACTGTTTCGTTCTCTCGATTTGCTTAATCGTGAGCACGATTTACTGTTTCGTTCTCTCGATTTGCTTAATCGTGGGCACGATTTACTGTTTTGTTCTCACGATTTGCTTAATCATGAGCACGATTCACTGTTTTGTTCTTACGATTTGCTTCATTGTGAGCACAATTTACTGTTTTGTTCTTACGATTTGCTTAATCGTGAGCACGATTTACTGTTTTGTTCTCACGATTTGCTCAATCGTGAGCACGATTTACTGTTTTGTTCTCACGATTTGCTTAATCGTGAGCCCGAGTTACTGTTTTGTTCTCTCGATTTGCTTAATCGTAAGCACGATTTACTGTTTTGTTCTCACGATTTGCTTAATCGTGAGCACGATTTACTGTTTCGTTCTCACGATTTGCTTAATCGTGTGCACGATTTACTGTTTTGTTCTCACGATTTGCATAATTGTGCACACGATTTACTGTTTCGTTCTCACGATTTGCTTAATCGTGTGCACGATTTACTGTTTTGTTCTCACGATTTGCATAATTGTGCACACGATTTACTGTTTTGTTCTCACGATTTGCATAATTGTGCACACGATTTACTGTTTTGTTCTCACGATTTGCATAATTGTGCACATGATTTACTGTTTTGTTCTCAAGATTTGCTTAATCATGAGCACGATTTACTGTTTCGTTCCCTCGATTTGCTTAATCGTGAGCACGATTTACTGTTTTGTTCTCACGATTTGCTTAATCGTGAGCACGATTTACTGTTTCGTTCCCTCGATTTGCTTAATCGTGAGCACTATTTACTGTTTTGTTCTCACCTTTTGCTTAATCGTGAGCACGATTTACCGTTTTGTTCTCACGATTTGCTTAATCGTGAGCACGATTTACTGTTTCGTTCCCTCGATTTGCTCAATCGTGAGCACGATTTACTGTTTTGTTCTCACGATTTGCTTAATCGTGTGCATGATTTACTGTTTTGTTCTCACCATTTGCTTAATCATGAGCACGATTTACTGTTTTGTTCTCATGATTTGCTTAATCGTGAGCATGATTTACTGTTTTGTTCTCACCATTTGCTTAATCGTGAACCCGAGTTACTGTTTTGTTCCCTCGATTTGCTTAATAGTGGGCATGATTTACTATTTCGTTCCCTCGATTTGCTTAATCGTGCGCACAGTTTACTATTTTGTTCCTTCCATTTGGTTAGTTTTTTCCATTGATTTATAAATCGTGCACACAAATTAGCCTACTGCCATGTGCGAGGCTCTGTATATTTCAAACTGGTTAGGCACCAAAACAAATCTAAATGTCTATATGGATGTCTGCTCTGAATGGTCCTGCTCCAGCACAAGCTACAGTAGTTATATTTAGTCAGACAGCCAGCATGCTGCTAATGAAGTCTACCAATGCCTTCCTCCCAGACGGAGAGAGTGAGAGACATTCGAACAGTCTGAGCACAACAGACACTTATGTTGTGCAGTGAGAATCTTTGATCCGTCTGCAAACGGCACATCAGTTTTCCTCCCTGAAGAAGAAAGCGAGAGGGTTTGGTTAAGACAGTTGTGTTTGTTAACACACATTGTACATGTGATATTCACAAGAGCTCAGATGCTGAGGGGGGAAATCAGTGTGAACAAATTATAGTCCAAGTTACAAGTAAGCAGTCTGGCATGTTTACAGAGACAGTGGGTATGCTGCGTTGAAAAGGATGAAATAAATCTTTTAAATACTGAATAAAGTGCTATACTAGGGGTGTAACGACGCATCCATTTTGATCAGTACATCCATCAAATGACTAATGTTTTTTTTTTTAAAAAGGATGTTTTTACAGCTTCTACAGCTTTTTTTTTATATAAAAGTATTTCTAAATGAGCACATTTTTTGCATATAACTGATGATTGATGATTAATCGCATGATTTTTTTAAAAAATTTATTTATTTACTGTATTATTTAAGAAAAACTAAAGTGAAAGTTCTAATTGGATAGAGGATTTGCAATTTTCAGAGAATTAAATTAAATGTTCATGTTGTATTTTGGTTGTATTTGTGAGCTAATAAAAATGTAACTGTTTGAGTAAAATAGGTACATAATATAAAATCATTAATATATTGATTGCAGGCCCCTACATCTAATCAAATCATAATGGCGTGCTTTTAGTTATAACAATTATCATATTGCTGGCTTAAATAATCAATGTTATATCACATCATTTACACCAATAGTATATACATAAACTCTGGTTAAATGGAATTGCATCTGGTTAATGAATATGAAACATGTTTTTGCACAAAAATAGCACAGTTATTTAGTAAATTTCGTTTGAACTCCTCTCGTTGTCTCGTGGAGCCACTTATATTTCCATCATAAGCTTTTTCCATAAGCAGAATACGATTTTTGTTGAAGTGTTTAACATAAGCAGGATTTAAGCGGCATCATTTTGAGGGGATGTATCACATACAGTTTCAGACTTATGCATACAGAACATCAGAGTTCTTATGAACAGCATTTACTATTTCTTAAATATACATTATACATTCATAAATTCATCCTGCAGTCTATTTACTGTAAATTAACTGCATAAAAGTGCTAAAGTGATTAAAGATCTGTGCTGTAAATGTTTTGTCAAATGACCTAAAAAATGTGATAAGTGACAACATCTCATTATGTTATCGGTAACAGCCAAAATTTTCATATCGGAGCATCCCTAATTTTATTTATTTATTAAATTGATACATTTTTTTAAAAAATCATGGAAATATTTATTGTTAATTTTTCATTTTCTAGAATGTCTTTTTGATATATACATATGGATGGTTGGTTTATTTACACATGCAGCCATCATATTCAGTATCTAACAAACAGCACTTTCTATTCAGTAAATCTGACTGAATTTGTGTGAAGTATAAAACAGGCCTAATGCTTAATTTTCAGTGTTACATTCTGGCTATTTCCAGTCTAAAATGCATTTGCATTAGGACATCTTGGTAAGTGGCTGAAATCATTTTGAGATTTTATCTTCTCATTGATAGGACATGATGTTGTTCATGTTCAGAGGATTTTCAGAGCACTTCTCCTCTGCATGCTCATTAGATTATACTGAACATGTAGATTCGATTACATTTGAGGAGAGTTGCCACAGAATATTCCACACCTCATTTGATCCATTTTTCTTGCCGGTGTTGTGTTAGAAGTATTAATGATACCTGCTGGTGCCGGAGACATTGATGTACTGCTCAGGATACGGGAAATGCTTAGTCCAGCATGTTCAAGAAGAACCCTATACCATTCCCTGCTTGTGTCCTATATGAGCTTCAGCGCTGTAGAAGAAAAGCTGATATATTTGGCTCCTGCTGGGTGTGACTGTGACCATGAGGGGTGTGGAGGGTCTGAAAGAGAGAGAGAGTAGTGTGAAACACTGCTGTTTTGGACCAGATTTCAGTACATTTCTGCTTATCATAACCTTTAGCCTCCTTGTTAGAGTGCCTGACTCTCATGCCGGCGGACCCGGGTTCGAGTCCCGCTTAGGGCGGTTCTGTTTGAGCAGGAGGGGTTACACATATATTCTACTCAGTATAAATCCTGACACAAAAAATATTATACATTGATAACAATAAGAAATATTTCTTGAGTATCAATTCATCATATTAGAATGATTTCTGAGGGATCATGTGACACTGAAGACTGGAGTAATGATGCTGAAAATTCAGCTTTGATCACAGGAATAAATTACATCATAAAATATATTCACATAGAAAGTGATTATTTTAAATTGTAATAATATTTCACGATATTTCTGTTTTACTGTATTTATAATCAAATAAAGACTTTTTAAAATCATTAAAAGTATTACTGACCCCAAACTTTTGATTGGTAGTGTATATGCAAATAAAATAATTTGATCTTGAACTTTGATTGACACCTTTCAAAGGCATTTTAATTAGTCAGTAGACCAATATATCGGCCAGGCCAAATAAAGACCTGATAAAGATTACTGGTATCAAAGTTCTCATGAAAACCTGGAAATATCAGTGATTAAAATTCATTAAGTTATATAAAGTTCAAAATGAATACATTGTTAAAATGTATTAAACAAAATAATTAAAATAATAAAATTCTTAAAAGTTATGGGAACATTTATAGTCATTAATTCTTCTTATGCAAAGTTCTAGATGTTTCTATTGTCTAGAAACTGCTATTTGTGAGTATTTTTATTATTATTATTATTATTATTTTTTTTAATTATTTAAATTATTTTAAAAAATCCTTATCTAGTAATCTGAAATAAAAAATAAAATGCATGGAAATTCATTGGTTCATTTGGTAACACTTTACACTAACTAACATTAATAAACACTGCTCATTGTTCATTAATCTTTGTTGATGTCAATCAAAATTCAACGGTTCATTGTTAGTTCATGTTAGCTCAGGTCCATTAAATAATATTAACAAATAACTTTTGATATTAATAATGTATTAGTAAATGTTGAAATTAACATCAACTAAGATTAATAAATGCTTTATAAGTATTTTTCATTGTTAGTTGACGTTATATAGCCTAGTTAACTAATGTTAACCTTTTTTGTAAACTGTTACCATTCATTTTGCAACTGATTTTCTACATCTGCCCGATGGAGAATTACGGCTCATATACTATTAAAGTTTGTGTTAATATTTTGAATTAGAATTTTTTTTCTGTTTTTATTTTAACTTTATGTTTTAGTTATTTTGTTGAATGTTGTTGTTATTTATATTAGTTTGTCTAAATAGTTTTTAGTTTTAGTTATTTTAGTATTTCAACCTAAACAAAAGCAGTAATAAAAAAATTAAACCATCTTGAGATTAAATTTGTTAAATTTCGAGAAAAAAGTCGAGATGAAATGTTGAGAATAAACTCATTAAATTTCGAGAAAAAAGTCGAGATGAAATGTTGAGAATAAACTCATTAAATTTCGAGAAAAAAGTCGAGAAGAAATGTTGAGAATAAAGTCATTAAATTACGAGAAAAAAGTCGTTAAATTACGAGAACAAATTCGTTAAATTATGAGAAAAATGTCATTAAATTTCGAGAAAAAAGTCGAAATAAAATGTTGAGAATAAACTCGTTAAATTACGAGATGGTTTTATTTTTTTATTATTGCTTGGCCCTAATCCTCTTCCGTAGAAATGTTAGCTTGGCAACAAGCTAAAATATATATATTTTTTTCAGTTAGTGTTTATTTATTTCAAGTAATGTTTTTTTTTATGGTGTTAGTTTTAGTTTGAGGAATGATTGGTCTATATACACATGCAGACAGACGTTTTTATCCATTGCGTTCACGTCTCTGCCATGAACAGTGTTTTTAAGACACCATATCAAGTTCAAACATTCAGGGTTTGAGGACAGATCAGCATCCAGGACAGATACTATCTGTTTGTATGATTTATTATATTATGTCAGGCACAAGCTTTCAAACGGACCAAATATTTTAATAATCCTTCAGTGCGGCTGATATCCTTTCATCACTAAAGGGGCTTTGGGAGTGGACTGAATGAGAAGGACACAAGGATGGATTGGACTAAAAAAGAAAAAAAAGATAAAAGGAGAACATTGCTGTCCATGTGGACAAATTCATTGTGCCTGTCATGCCCTGCTAAGTCCCTGCCGCGTCCACGTGGGCCGGGCTGCAGAAAAACAGCAGTTGAACAGGGCTAAGCCTGCAGAGAGAGGCACAGGCTGTGACATCTGACCTCTGGATCTGATTCACCGCATTTATCCATGATCACACCCTCCAGCTCCATCTCAGGCTCTCTCTCTCTCTCTCTCTCTCTCTCTCTCTCCATCTTTTCACTGGTGCTTTCTCACATTGTTTCTCTGTTAGAGGTTGTGGAGCTGGAGAGGGTATTTCAGTAATGTACCGTCAGTATCAGAGAGCAGATGAAAGCTGCCATCACCTCTTCACTCCTTCAGGTTCAGCTCCTAAATCTCACCTTCTCCTGCTGTATAGTGCAAATTAGTTTGTTATGCTTCAGTCCATCTGCTTTGAAGGAGTTCACAAAAAGTGCATTTTAAGGGGTCTAATTATGTTCTGTTTTATCCTGAAACTATCATTTCTACTGATTATAAAGAAAGGTAATATTTTGTGATGATGCACTGCAAATGTTACAAAGAAAAAGACTATAAAAAAACTATTGACTATACATATGTATATATATATATATATATATATATATATATATATATATATATATATATATATATATATATATATATATATATATATATAATTAATTAATTTCAATTATTTAAATATATATATATATATATATATAAAAAAAAATGATATTTCCATTTTTTATTCCAGAACCCAGTTCTTCTGCTCTATAGAGAAAAGTTATTAGTTAATGCACTGACATTAAAATTCCCTGAAAACTGATATATGATAATAAAATAAATATTACATAAAATATTAAATAAAAAAAATACATTTTTATATATCTATAGAGAAAGGCTGTATTAATGCACTGACAGAAATAATGAAATTTATTTTCTGAAGACAACCACTATTATTGTTATGTGTATTACTGTATATTTCTTTGACAATATTTCATAGCATAAGACCAAGTAGTATTTAATTAGGTTTGTTAACATTAGTTGGTGCATTTACTATTGCATGGACATTTTTATAGTATTGATTAATCTGAGATAACATTAGTTTATCTTTCGTTAAGTCATGTTCATTCATAAAACCTGACATGTTAAAAATGCTTTAGAACATAGGAATTAACATTAAACAAAATGAAAAAATGTTGTGAATGTATTATATTTTGTGCTTTCGCATGAACTAATGTTAACATTAACGTTCACAGAACCTTGCTGTAACCATTATAAACTAAAGCAATATCACCAAAGCCAGTGCTTTTATACAAGTTAAAATAGAGTAACTTGCATTTCATATCCATTTTTCTGCAAATGAAAATAGTACCAAAAGAAGATTGAAAGCCTGACATTCAAAACTAACCCTCATGTCAAAAAGAGTAATTCGAAAACAACTAAAAGGGAACATTTTCAGTGAATAACAGCATAGATTTTGATTTCAGAAAACTTGAAATATAGTCATTTGTGCTACTCTTATTATACTTGCCTGCTTTTTCCCCACTATAAATTATGAAAAACTATACTGTAAAAAAGAATTGTTGGTTTAACTTAGAAAAGTAAATTACCTTGTTGCCTTAAAATTTTGAGTTCATTTTCAAGTTCAAATTAGAGTTAATATAATGAAGGCGATTGATTTAATCAACAGAAACTCTAAATATTTTGTTATCTAAACCACATTAATTATTGAAGTTGATTTGACAAAAGAAAAAAATCTTGTGATAAATCTTGAAAATATATATATATTTTTAACAGTATGGTCATTTTATGGAACAGTTCTGCATGAAAATTCTCTATGCTTTCTGTCTTCCATGGAAAAAATACAGCATATGAGTATGGTTGAACTTTTCCTTTGAAATAGAGCAGCACAATTCTGGATGAATTGAGAATCACAGATTTGTTTGCTTTTTCCAATAGAGGTCACAATTCTCCTGTGATTCTGAACAGACAACTAAACAAACTAAACAAAATAAGTAATTTACTAGAGGTTCTGATAAAATGTTAATTGCTGCAGTCTATTTAAAATGTTTAATTCAACTGAATTAATTTTTTTTTTTAAATCGGGTTGAATGAATGATTCAATGACTCATTCATAACTTCACTAGTTTCATTACTGGATGAATCAACATTTTTCTTGAATGAATGATTCATTTTTTTAACAGTCACGTGTCGCCACCTACTGGTGTAATGATGAAACTGTTTCATCCCTATACATGACAACTGCTCTCCCTGGATCAGTGCTAACGCAGATTTAAATGTTCCGCTGTGATTTTGTCAAATGTTTAATAGACATAGCTGAATCATTGTAGTTTAGGAATAAGATCTCGTGGGGGCTTGAATCGAGATCATGATATTTTAATGATTAATCGTGCAGCTCTACTTTGAAATGAAACCATTTTTATGAGTAGAGTACCTTGTTGTGGTGATTTAGTACATCTTCTTGATTTGGCACTTGATTTGGATCTTCACCTCTCTCACCCTCTTCAGTTCCCTTCACAGCTCTCAACTGTGCCACGTGTCTTCATTAACATGTTAGATGTGGTCCAGACAGCAGAAGATGGGTGGTAACAGAACCAAATGAAGCAGATGAAACAACCAGATCAGAGTTAGTGCTTATGGAAATTAAACATGTCTTCATCTTCCTCTTGTAGGGTCAGACTTCCAGTGCAACACTCACATCATCCCAGTGAAGAACGAGGAAGGAGTTGTGATGATGTTCATCTTGAACTTCGATTATGTTCTAGATGAGGAGAACAGCGACTCTATGGAGAGACTGAACCTCACCCCGCCTGCCAAACCTGAAATCAGTGAGTGCAAACTCTTTTCATTATTATTTTTTTCTTTGCCAGATTGGTTTCTAAAATCAATTTTCCACACTAGCAGCTCCTTCTGCAAATATTTATCCCATCTTTTCCCTCTATAAGCATTAAAAATAATTCAATCAAGAGTTCAGTAAAATACAAAATACAGTAAAAACAGCAATATTGCGAAATATCATTAAGATTTAAAATAGTAGTGAGCAAAAACTTGCCTTTTTTGTGTGTGTGTCCCTTTAAATGCAAATGAGCTGCTGCTCCCGTCCCCCTTTCCAGAAGAGGGTGGAGCTTTAACAGCTCAACAACAACAAAGCTGGAGAATCTCACGCAGCCAAAATGAGGATTGTCAGTAAAGGTGTTCAGCCTTACATTGTTCAAACCGGAGTCTACACTGATGGAGAGACTCAGGAAGAAGTTACAACTTTTAGACGTTTCTGAATGGTTAGTGGATAAACTGATGTAGTTGCTGTGGAGTTGATTCAACTCATCCACTAGCATGTGCCGTCATGTTCATCTTTTGTGTTGAATTGACCCTCGTTTGTGAAGCAGTCCGGTGTAAAATGACGGCATGACAACAACACTCTACTACAACAACTCTTCCTCTTCTCTAAAGCAGCCGACATGGCCACACCCCCTTTGTTGCATGTTCTCGGGGGCGGGGTTTATGTAAATTTTAGGGTTAGAGATGTCACCAACACGGGAAGAAGCTCATTGTAGTCCCTACCAGCCATTTATTGTAGTCCTTAAAAAGCGATTTCTGTAAAAGAAAAGATCTACCTTTGATTGAACTTTGAGTGTCGTAACTCTGCAGATGTTGTTTATGCTCAAACAGCAACATTGCACACTAACTAAAGTTAGAGAAATCATAATTAAGGACCCTTTAATATTCTAGCAGTTGTCTCTATAGAGAAAGGTTTTGTTTGCTAATGCATTGACAACAAAGCTGAAGCTTTCACATTGTTCCTATTCCCCTGAAGACAACCACTTTTGTTATGCGTGTAAATAACCTGCAGACATTTCTCTGACAATCTTTGATTGGTGGAATTAAAATCCTGCAGGAATCACTTTGCAACCGACTGTAGAGCGACTTCCTAGTGACTCCTGCACAACCCCACCTCCGCTGTGCTAAACCAGCCATTGTAATCAGTCGTGTTCAGACCCAGTGACAACAGGAAGTGCTTTAACTGGCCAGCATGTTGAACAGTCGAGCGCAGTGGGCGTTTCTCAACAGAGCATGCTAATTAGACAGGAGGCTCTCGCTGAGACTCTCAGAAGCAGGTGGGATGTTGGCATCCTCTCCTCTCGGCTCAGATGAGGGACGCTTTCGTAACTGGCTTCATATCAAGGATTTAACACGCTCATCAGCATGCACAGCTTTAGTTCCCGGCCTGCAGAACAAGCCAATATGCTCTTCTTTTTGTCATCTCAGGTGACAGGATGCTGTCAGGCACCTTTGGTGATCTGACTGGCACGTAAAATGATTAATCACAGTTAGTTGTGTTTTTGAATGCTGTCTAGGAGCTGGTGCATCTGAAATAGACACAGAAAATAGACGTAAGACTGATCGTAATTATTATCCATCAAAGTCTAGAACATTTCACAGGCAGAGAAAAGCAGACTGTTCTGTGCATCTAGTTTGTTGTCTGCTAAGAGCCTCAAACATAATAGAATTCTATAAATCATACTATATCATATTTGATACGCAAATTTATAAGGCTTCTAAATTATCAACATAAAACTTTGCTGAAAAAAAAACTGTTTGCATGATAGTTAACTATTTTTTACTCTACACTAGACTCAACAAAGTGCGTTCTTCGTGTCAGAAGTAGCGCAAGCACATGGAGTATGTCAAAATAGAATGGCAACAGTTATCGGAGACTCTCCTGTTGCATCATTCAGCATCCAGTGTAGACAGCATCACTGATTATAATGGGTTCTACTCGTTTTGTTCTAATGTTCTGGTTTTGTGTGCATCAAACATACACCAGATAGCCAATGAATGGTGAACTGGCTGATCTTAAATGCAATCTTAATCCGTGAGACATGTCCCTGTATCGGTCAAGATATTGTGTTGATCCTAGAACGTAATTCCTGTCTGACAATTTAGTCCTAACCCTATCCCTACCCCTAAACATAACCCTACTCATAACTTATCCCTAAAATCAGATGGAAACGATAAGGTAAATAACACTGATATAGAAGCACATAACACTGATTGCAAGCCTAAAATTGACATAAACTGTAAACTTGTCCTTCAAATCTGAGGTTGATTGGAATTTCGTACTTGGTGAAATCACGTTCACAGATATGAACCAGAGCATATACAGAAAAAGCCTCAGTGAGGATGAGAAAGGAAGCGGATGGTATTAATGCATCTTTCATTTCCATCGTCTCCTTAACTTCCTCTATCTGCAGGCCTGTTTCCTCTGACAGCGCAGAGGGCCGCAGGGTGGCCGATCGTGGCAGCGATGACGCATCTTTGAGTGTCTGTGGGGGTCGTGTGGTCGTTTAGAGCTCTGCACAGCTGCTCGGGCCTCAGGTCCGCTTCGGCATCTATAGAAATCCTCACTTAGCAAACGCGCTGCTCTAGGTGAAGGTTATTTATAGTGGAGAATGTTGCCGAGTGTTTGGAGAGAGTGTGTGTTTTTCTGCCTCTGGGTGTCATGGAGAGTCAACAAGGACTCACCGCTGAACTCTGAATGTACTGTAGGTGTTAAATAAGGCCCAAACCTAGTGAAGCACCACTAGCCCAACTGCACTATAGAAAGTGTGTGACCGAGTGAGGGCTTACATACACACAACAGCTATGAATGTGTCTTTGGTATTAAAGGGGTGGTTGATTATGATTTAGCTTTTTTAACTTTAGTTAGTGTGTTATGTTGCTGTTAGATCATAAACAAGTTCTCGCTGTTTGAGAACTACAACAAACAGCTAGTAGGGACTACAACGAGCTTCTTCCCGGATTTGTGACATCACTAACCCTAAAATTTACATAAACCCCGCCCCTGAGAACACACAACAAAGGGGGCGTGGCCATGTTGGGCTGCTTTAGAGAAGAGGAAGAGCTGTTGTAGTAGTGTTGTTCCCTTGCCGTCATTTTACGCCGGACTGCTTCACAAACTAAGCTCAATTCAACACAAAAGATGAACATGACGGCACATGCTAGTGGATGAGTTGAATCAACTCCACAGCAACTACATCAATTTATCCACTAACCATTCAGAAACGTCCAGTTTCATTCTAAAAGTTGTAACTTCTTCCTGAGTCTCTCCATCAGTGTCGACTCCGGTTTGAACAATGTAAGGCTGAACACCGTTACTGACAATCCTCATTTTGGCTGCGTGAGATTCTCCAGCTTTGTTGTTGTTGAGCTGTTAAAGCTCCGCCCTCTTCTGGAAAGGGGGCCGGGAGCAGCAGCTCATTTGCATTTAAAGGGACACACATAAAAATGGTGTGTTTTTGTTCAAACCCAAGTAGGGGCAAATTTGACAAGCTATAATAAATGATCTGTGGGATATTTTGAGCTGAAAACGCATTTGAACGGATTGTTTTTGCAGTGTAAACGTTCATGCGGTCGAATGTGTTCAAATAGCGCAAAAGATGCCTACTCTCCGCCTACTGACCTAATGCGTAAACATTATGGGATTCACGCTAACCAGACAGGATTTAAACTTTGTCGGCTGAAAACCCAAGTTTGTTTGAAGATGAAAAACATACAAAGCATAATGTCTTGTGGCTGTCAGAGCAGAAACGAAAGCTGATGCTCTCCATATGTTTTTCTCTCATCTCTGGGCATGTTCATATGTAAATTGAGCAAGCTTATTTTGGCCATTAGATCAAATGATCTGAAAAAGCCCATACATTTACCTGCCCATAGACCCTCACCTTGAAGAAATCAGGACAGAAATGGTTTAAAGTGGACAAAAGGGATGGATTTAAACACCAGGTGTAAACGGATATGTGTCTCCCTCATCTATTGTGATCCGATCGACCAAAATGCATCTTTAATCCAGGTGTAAACAAGGCCTGAATGAGTATCAAAGACACTTGAATGATGTGAAAAGTGTTTGGAATAGCTACTGCATGTGTAAATGTGGCCATGCAACATATGTTTGCCTCTTTGCAAATTAAAATTAGATTTTATGGGTGTGTTTGCCGCCTTACCTAATTTGTCAATTAGTGAATTGGACTCTGAAATTATACAAACATAATAATGCAAAATTCATTGCTATTACTGGTGATTTACTGCTGTTGTTGGCACTGATTTTTGAGACTTGAATTACAGCACTTTTCCACAATACACAAAGTTTATAATGTTTATAATATCTCAATATCTTCATGCCTTATAGTTGCATTTACCAGATTAGAGCTGGGTGATAATATAGTTGACATTTTGCAACAATACAAGCAATCAAGCAGTTGAGATTTGTTCTATAATATATATTGTCCTATGCGAGAATACTGTATTTATGTGAATAAAGTTGGACATACTTGTATATCTAACTTTATATAAAGAGCTGGGTGATAATATATAAACATATCACACAGCTGAGATTTGCTATATAATATATATTGAGTAATCAAATAGACATCTCGTCTAAACCACATAGCAAGTGCAACCAAGATGCATTGCAAATCAGATTGCCCAAACCACTCAGAGTGGCATATCAATCATGTGCATTAAAAGCCAAGTGTGATAAAAGGGACAAATGATTGGGGGGAAGATGATCCATTCTCCATCATAACATATAAAGTGCCTGGCAAAATTACTTTAAAGGAATAGTTCACTCACAGATGAATGTTTTCATGTCATCATTTACTCACCTTCACGTCATTCTGACCCTATATTACATTTTCTCGTCCTGTGAAACACAAAATGAGATGTTAGACAGACTGTCTGAGCTGGTCAGACAAAGAAAGTGGATGATTTATACTGTCAAGGACCAAATAAATAAATAACACACAGATATAGTTGTCCATATTATTTGTGCACCATATTCTGTATAAGTGATATGTGAAATTGAAGTTGTGTAAAACTCAAATTTTTAGTTTTAGCATATTTTTTACTGTATATACTGTAAACTTTGATTCTATGAACTATGAAAAATGATTAAAAGTGCTTTAAAATAGCATTAGTTGGACAACATTAGCAGTATATTAATGCAACACAATATACCATAAGATCATATACAGTAGTAATATCACTTTTGGCTACTACTGTATACTGTATATTTAAATTTCTTCACCCAGATTCTACAAATGTGTGTAGAATTCCTGTGACATTCAAATTCAGACTGAAGTTACTTTTGGGGCAAACAAGAAACTGATTATGCATATACTCAGTATCATAGCAACAACTGGAAGTGCTGGAATCATGGGATGTAATCTCTAGGCTCTAGTATATTCTGAAATAGAAGCTCTATCAAGTCTGAATGAGAATGTCACATGCTTAGACTGCAAAACTCTATCACCGCTCCACTATGATTAGAAAACAGCAAACGCAATGTCATTTACATGTTAATGTACATTAGAATCATACTAACCAAACAGCACATGACCTTCGAATCAAGCAATCTACATATACGTTGTGACTGTTAGCGCGCACGCACGCACACACATCAACTTGCTGTCATGAATAATTTGCTAGGATACAATCTTTTGTACTGTTCTGTTTATCTGGGCTATAATGAAATAAACAACCTTTGTTCACGCCTGTATTTGCCACTTCATTTTCTATTCAAACCAATTTATGCATATAGATTAAGTCTTAGTAGAAGAGACATATTTAATAACATATATGCTCTTCATAGGAAGTGATGAGCACAACACAACCAGATCTCTGCAAGGTCGTAGTTTTCAACTACTTAACTGCTTATTTTATTTAAAGTCCCTGTAAAGTCAATTCTGAGAATTATTTCTAAACACATTATAAATGTTACAAATGTATTGCTGAAACACATTACAAAGACTGTGAATTGTGTAACGCTTAATTGTGAAGTTAGAGCATTAAGCAGTTTTTCACCAAGTCTCTGTTCAGGATTTTTTGGGCGGAGCTAAAACAGGTGGAGCCCCCGAACATGGCCCCGCCCCTAACACTAACATCCAATTAAAGCACAAATGTATGGAAGCTTGTTTCTGCCATGAAATGAAAAATAAATGTAATTGTGACTTTTTTTTTCTCAGAACTGAGATTTAAACTCACAATTGCAAGTTATAAAGTCAGAATTGTGAGATATAAACTTGCAATTGCGTGTTATAAAGTGCAGTTATGAAGAAAAAAAAAAGATATATCACACAATTCTGACTTTATAACTCACAATTATGAGTTTATACCTCGCAATTCTGAGGAAAAAAAGACAGAATTGTGAGATATAAAGTCAGAATTGTGTGATAAAAACTTGCAATTGCGAGAAAAAAAGTCAGAATTGTGAGATAAAAAGTCATAAATACCTTTTTTTTTTTTTTTATTTATTGGCAGAAACAAGCTTCCATACAATGTCATGAAAAATTCATATTCAATGTGTTTTGTTTTACAATCTCGCCCAGGGCCTCACAAACCCACGGGTCGGCCTTGAGGGCGAATAAATGATGACACAATTCCTTGAATTCAACTTAAATTCTCCTATTTTTCTGACAACCAAAGGGTGAAAAATTGTCCGAGCAGCATTTCTGTCTGTTTTAGATGGCCACTGCTGGTAGTTCCTGGCACTGGAGTCCAGACAGAAAGAGAAAGAGAACATGATTGAGTATTAATGTCTGACAGTCACAGAAGAAAAGGGAAGTGGCCGTGATGGTTTAATATCTCATTATGCTTAATTAACCTCTCGCCGCTGACTGACTTTCTCATCGTCAGCATCACTCATCACAAATTTACAAGAATCACAAAGCCTGACGTTTGACTTTTGTGTGCCGTATAAATGAGATTTTCAGCCTCATTCGAGTGCAATGCAAGTGCGTTAAATCTCTAACACAGGGGTGCCTAAACTCGGTCCTGGAGGGCCGCTGTCCTGCAGAGTTTAGCTCCAACCTGCTCCAAAACACCTGCCTGGAAGTGGATATGTCAAGTTAGATCTTTTTTTAGCTGGTTCAGGTGTGTTTAATTGGGGTTTGAGCTAAACTCTGCAGGACAGCGGCCCTCCAGGACTGAGTTCGAACACCCCTGCTCTAACATATGAATGCACTCTCACTTAGTCAGTGTGCAATGTTGCTGTTAGAGCATAAACGATGTATGCAAAGTTAAGATCATCAATATTCAATGCAAAGGGAGATATTTTCTTTTACAGAAATCGCTTTTTAAGGACTACAACAAATGGCTGGTAGGGACTACAACAAGCTTCTTTCTGGGTTAGTGACATCACAAACCCTAAAATTTAAATAAACCCCGCCCGCCCCCCGAGAACATGTTGGGCTGCTTTAGAGAAGAGGAAGAGTTGTTGTAGTAGAGTGTTGTTGTCATGCCGTCATTTTACGCCGGACTGCTTCACAAACGAGGGTCAATTCAACACAAAAGATGAACATGACGGCACATGCTAGAGGATGAGTTGAATCAACTCCACAGCAACTACATCAATTTATCCACTAACCATTCAGAAACGTCTAAAAGTTGTAACTTCTTCCTGAGTCTCTCCATCAGTGTCGACTCCGGTTTGAACGACGTAAGGCTGAACACCTTTACTGACAATCCTCATTTTGGCTCCGTGAGATTCTCCAGCTTTGTTGTTGTTGAGCTGTTAAAGCTCCGCCCTCTTCTGGAAAGGGGGCCGGCAGCAGCAGCTCATTTGCATTTAAAGGGACACACAAAAATGGCATTGCTAATTTTGCTTTGAAGGTCTCCTACACTAGGTATACATGCATCCAAGGTCAAAAAACTCTAGAATTTTCTCATAAAATACATCACAGCTTCACTTCATTTCTTAAAGTGTCTGAAACATATGATAAAGGATTTGGTCTCTCTAAACCCCACCTTCCCGAGAGCCTACTCTGCTCTGATTGGTCTACCTCTTATGTTGCATGTCGGAAACCCATTACCATATTTAAATTTTATATTCGGATCTTCCTCAGTGCTTGATACACAGTGATATGAACAGTAACGATGGCGTTAGTTTTACCGTATCAATTCCAGCATGAGTCCTCATCTTTCTAAAGTTCTTGCAAGGCTGAAAACAGCGTCTTCTTGACACGTTGACAACACGAACCAGTCTCAGCTACAGCTACAGTGTTTGAGAGCGGGACAAAATAGACATTGTTCACCAGCAGCCAATGAGGACCATAGTCTGGCATTATGCAAATTGTGAGAACCACTCATTTCAGGCAGTTCAGAATCATTTCTTTCTTTTTGCGATACAATAACTCCATTTATCTGCACTTTGATCTGTGAAACTTTGCAGACCTTTTACATTCACAAACAGCTATAATTACACACTACATGAAAAATAATATTTGAAAAAGCATAGTGGGGCACTAAATGATTCCATTTTAAGTTTTAAACCGCTGTTATTTATCTATAAAACATACATACTTAATGTTTCCATACCTGCCTGGATGTGGGTGCGTTGTAGGGGGCATCGGTCAGTGGTATCATGTGTAGTTGTGTTGGCAGTGACAGCACGTGAAGGACTCGCTGAGTGAGGAAGTCCTCATATTCCCAGGTGCTGGATCACTTCCAAACTCGCCATTGTCATTGAGCATCCAAAACAGCCCTCCTGAGGAGTGTTTACAGTCATGCACACGGCCGCCGGAACAACACTGAGTTCTGCACCTACTCCAGAGTTTCCTTTTCATCAGCATCAGCCAGCAGGTTAATGCTTCATGTTTAAGAGAGCACACCTGCCTCTGTTTAACAGGTGCACTCTTTAAACCCCAGTGAGCTGAATGAGGCAGGCTGACAGTCGGGAAAAGCTGTGCAGCGGGACTATAATTCAGCGAGTGAGTTGTTCAGGTCATTCTGTTGACACAGAAATTGTGTTTCCTGTTCACCTGCGTACTGTAATGCATGACACGCGCAGTAATGTCTTAATAATGAGCTGTTTGAGGTCTTTTAGATAATTACTGTAGGTGCAGGTGTTTGAGCACAAGTTTTATACGTTGCCTTAATAATGGGAGAGAGAAACTCAGCATTAAAAGTGCAACGATACTAGACTGTAAGCATGTAGATTTAGAAGAGATAAACTGATATTTTAACCCATATTCACACAATTGAATGCATTTAATTCTGCATCTACCATTATTCCCAATAACATCCTGTGTATTGAACAGGAAACACTGGTATTTAAGTAAAGCTACTTATTTATATTTCTTTAATTATTTGAAGTCATTCACTGTCAAGTGAGAAATGTAGCATTTGTTATGGAAGCTTGTTTCCACCATGAAATAAAAAAGGTAATTGTAACTTTTTATCTCAGTGAGTTTATCTATAGTGAGTTATAAAGTCAGAACTGCATGATATAATGTCAGAATTGCAAGATATAAAGTCAGAATTACAAGATATAAAGTCAGAATTGCTAGTTATAAAGTCAGAATTACAAGATATAAAGTCAGAATTACAAGATATAAAGTCAGAATTGCTAGTTATAAAGTCAGAATTATGAGATATAAAGTCAGAATTGCTAGTTATAAAGTCAGAATTGCGAGATATAAAGTCAGAATTGCAAGTTATTAAGTCAGAATTATGAGATAAAAAGTCAGAATTACAAGATATAAAGTCAGAATTGCAAGATATAAAGTCAGAATTGCTAGTTATAAAGTCAGAATTATGAGATAAAAAGTCAGAATTACAAGATATAAAGTCAGAATTGCAAGTTATTAAGTCAGAATTGCGAGATATAAAGTCAGAATTGCAAGTTATTAAGTCAGAATTATGAGATAAAAAGTCAGACTTACAAGATATAAAGTCAGAATTGCAAGATATAAAGTCAGAATTGCTAGTTATAAAGTCAGAATTATGAGATAAAAAGTCAGAATTACAAGATATAAAGTCAGAATTGCAAGTTATTAAGTCAGAATTGCGAGATATAAAGTCAGAATTGCAAGTTATTAAGTCAGAATTATGAGATAAAAAGTCAGAATCACAAGATATAAAGTCAGAATTGCAAGATATAAAGTCAGAATTGCAAGATATAAAGTCAGAATTGCAAGTTATTAAGTCAGAATTATGAGATATATAGTCAGAATTGCGAGATATAAAGTCAGAATTGTGAGATATAAAGTCAGAATTGCTAGTCATAAAGTCAGAATTACAAGATATAAAGTCAGAATTACAAGATATAAAGTCAGAATTACGAAATGTAAAGTCAGAATTGCGAGTTATAAAGTCAGAATTGCTAGTTATAAAGTCAGAATTACAAGATGTAAAGTCAGAATTGTGATATAAAGTCAGAATTGCGAGTTATAAAGTCAGAAATGCTAGTTATAAAGTCAGAATTACGAGATGTAAAGTCAGAATTGTGAGATATAAAGTCAGAATTGCAAGTTAAGTCAGAATTGTGTGATAAAGTCAGAATTACAAGATATAAAGTCAGAATTGCAAGTTATTAAGTCAGAATTATGAGTTATAAAGTCAGATGTATGAGATAAAGTCAGAATTGCTAGTTATAAAGTCAGAATTACAAGATATATAGTCAGAATTGCGAGATATAAAGTCAGAATTGTGAGATATAAAGTCAGAATTACAAGATATAAAGTCAGAATTGCTAGTTATAAAGTCAGAATTACAAGATATAAAGTCAGAATTACAAGATATAAAGTCAGAATTACGAAATGTAAAGTCAGAATTGCGAGATATAAAGTCAGAATTACAAGATATAAAGTCAGAATTACAAGATATAAAGTCAGAATTACGAAATGTAAAGTCAGAATTGCGAGATATAAAGTCAGAATTACAAGATGTAAAGTCAGAATTGTGATATAAAGTCAGAATTGCGTGTTATAAAGTCAGAAATGCTAGTTATGAAGTCAGAATTGAGTTATAAAGTCAGAATTGTGTGATATAAAGTCAGAATTATAAGATATAAAGTCAGAATTGTGATATAAAGTCAGAATTGTGTGTTATAAAGTCAGAAATGCTAGTTATGAAGTCAGAATTGAGTTATAAAGTCAGAATTGTGTGATATAAAGTCAGAATTACAAGATATAAAGTCAGAATTGTGATATAAAGTCAGAATTGCTTGTTATAAAGTCAGAATTGTGAGTTATTAAGTCACAATTGTGTGATATAAAGTCAGAATTGTGTGATATAAAGTCAGAATTACAAGATATAAAGTCAGAATTGTGATATAAAGTCAGAATTGCTTGTTATAAAGTCAGAATTGTGAGTTATTAAGTCACAATTGTGTGATATAAAGTCAGAATTGTGAGATAAAGTCAGAATTACAAGATATAAAGTCAGAATTGTGATATAAAGTCAGAATTGCGAGATATAAAGTCAGAATTGCTAGTTATAAAGTCAGAATTGTGAGTTATTAAGTCACAATTGTGTGATATAAAGTCAGAATTGTGATATAAAGTCAGAATTGCGAGATATAAAGTCAGAATTGCGAGTTATAAAGTCCGAATTGCGATTTATAAAGTCAGAATTGCGAGATATAAAGTCAGAATTGTGAGATATAAAGTCAGAATTGTGTGATATAAAGTGAGATTTGTGAGATATAGTCTGAATTGTGTGATAAAAAGTCAGAATCGAGAGATATAAAGCCAGAATTGCACGATAAAAACTCTTGATTCTTAGAAAAAAAGTCAGAATTGTGAGATAAAAAGTCGCAAATACTTTTATTTTTTATTTAGTGGTAGAAACAAGCTTCCATAGTTTGTAGCTCAATGGTTATGCATTTTTTTTTGCTGAAAAAACTATAAATATTGGAGAAAAAAAAAACCCTAGAAACTAACTGAAATAAATGAATTTAAATTGAAGTACTAAACTGAAAATGAATTTAAACTATATAGAAATATAAAATTAATAAAAAGGACAAAAAGCACATAAAGTTACTAAAAATAAAATAAAAAACTAAAATTATAGAAATAAAAGTGAATTAAAAAATATTAAAAACTATAATGGTATATAAATAATTCTATTTTTATTATTACAGTGTACATAATCCATGATGTAGTTTAACAATAAATTTTAAAATTATTTTTAAATCAATCATCAGTTGTTGTAGGGTTAGGGTTAGGGTTTGTATTGCTATCAGCAAACAAAAACAATATTGCTCAATCTCTAGAAGTTATGCAGGATGCCAAAGCAAACAGGATAAAATGTCACATAGGGCTTCTGTTTTTAATAATACATTACAAATAATAACAAATTCAAAATATTAAAAAATGCCATCTACACCACTTGTATTAAATCCTTTAGATTTGTAAGAGATCCTCTACACAAATTTGCAGGTCAAACTTGAACTCTGTTAACATATTTCTTGGCACACGCTTGTGTTCCCGCTCTCTCATGTGCATGAATGGAAGTGAATGGAACATAAAGTCTATAGTGAGCGCATCTTGCAGTCCTGTACAGTCGAAAGAGCTTCCTCTTGAAGTAGACCTTATTTATTAGAAAGTCTGTATACTGTGTACTCCAATTTACTCTTCAAAGCGCTGATGTACTGGAGAGGAAACACTCAATTCCATGGGGAAGCAGTGGATTTGTTTGATCATATCCTGTCAAAAAAAAAAAAATAAAAAAAATTTTGAGAGGCTGCTAATTAAAACTGCGGTGAGCTGTGTCCGTACTGAAGGAGGAATTCAGACCAAAGGCCGGTGGGATAATTAAAGGCATGGCTGAACAAATGAGCCATATGTCATATTGTTGTTCTCCTAGGGGAATGCATTGTGGGAATGAATGTTGACCTCTCAAGTTGCATGTCTGCTGAATACGCCCATTCTTATAATAATCTTGCCAGGGGTGCTGACAAATGATTTCAGTGTATTCAATGGCCACTTCTGAAACACTAGAACACTATTTTTTGTTTCTATTTTCACTCTCCCCCTATATATATACTGTACACACACAGTAGATAGATGGTATATTTTAAATTTGTAATATAATATAATATAATTCATAATTGAGATATACTTGAAAGCTATTTGAATTTGTTTATTTATTTATATGAATATTTAACTTTAAATAAAGAAGTGTATTCAATGGATGGATGGATAGAATGAGAGATAAATGAGAGATGTGCAAGTATTTCTATTTTTACCTCCAGGAAAAGGAAGATTCTTCTGCTTCCGTCTGCCAGCCTTGAATCTGTTGGGAACCAGCAAACAGTCTCTCCCGCAGGACGATCCAGATTCAATCATGGTGGACTCGCCCAGGGCCAGTGACGACTCCGAGGCCGTGATGGACGTCCGATCGCCGACGAAGGACGGTTCCAGTCCAGCGGATGCCAACGACACACGGGCGCTCATCAGCTCCAGCCCTCACTCCTCCCCAGTCAGCGTGTCCGTTCCCATCGACCACTCGTCGCCCAAGCAGCCCTGGGATCGGCCCAGTCCTTCCCAAGCTCAGTCCACCACCTGCCTGGCCCAGTCCATCTCTAGAGACAGCATGTGCAGCAGGAGACGGGCCTCCTCCGTTCACGACATTGAAGGGCTGAGTACGAACTCCAAACGTCTGTTTATGGATAGACAGGCAAGTGAAGGTGAGTACTAAAATTTGAATTTACATGTTGTATTTCTGTGATTCGTTTGACCGAAAATGGAGAAAAGCATGGCACTTGGAACAACAAGGACTGCCAAGAAGCAAATGGACTGATAAGACTGTAGAAAAACTAAATATATCTCTATTTTATCTTCAAAAGAACTTGCGCTGTCAAACAATTAATCGTGATTAATCGTATAAAAGAAAAGTTTGTTTACATAATATGTGTGTGTGTGTACTTTGTATATTTATTTATTTAAGAAATATGTATACATTTGTTAAATATATACATGCGTGTTTCTGTATTTATATATACATAATAAATATACACAGTATATTATGTAAACAAACTTATATTTTGGATGTGATTAATCGTGATTAATCATTTGACAGCGTTAATTATATTACAAATTTATATATATATATATATATATATTAATAGAATAATGTATAATTTTGTTCTTTTAAAGAAAGACCAGAACTTCAGACTGTTTTGGTAAAAGATGTGATAAAATATGAGATAAAATATGGAGTCATATCTGCTTATTATGCACATTTTAAACTAAATTAATATGTAATTTGAGGCTTTTCTGATCAAAAGCCATGTTCTTTACTCATGTTATAAACCTAGACTTACACCATAAAATAGTTTGAATTGTAAAGTCCTTTAAATTGTGCAATTTATTAACTCAACCATCATAATGCACAGTTTCTGCATTATTTGGGGGATTAATGAAGACAGATTTCATTGCTTTTACTGATGAATGATAATCACATCTAACAGCAAGAAGTGGCAATTATAATGGCATCATAATAAATTACCTTCTCCATGCCTGTTTTGTTGATATTATCAATTTAGAGTCATTGTAAAGAACCAAAATATGAAATGATCCACTGCTGGAAAAAGCATGTGTGCAGTTAAATGTTTTCTTTAATTGGGTGAATTTTCCTAATTTTCTTCTTTTAATCTTTACTCCTCCATTCCAGACCGTGTACGTGGTCAGAAAGGTAACGTTGAATTCTGCAGGAATGTACAACTGTCTTTGGCTTCTTGCTGCATGCTTAAAAACACACAGCAATTGGGTTCACCATCATTCATATTACTGACTACTTAAAGAGACCATGTTATGGACAAAGTTTGGATTTTGTGTTTGGGCTCCTCTAGAAAATGTTTTCATGCTTGATTATTCAAAAACACATTATTTTTCACATATTCTCCATTGTTGCAGCTCCTCTCTTCCCAGTCTGTCAGTAACACTCTGTTTAGTTCCTGTCTCTATGAAGCCCCTCAGTGTGCTCTGATTGGTCGGCTAGATCAGTGTATCGTGATTGGTAAAGCACTTTGAGCGTGTTTGAGAAATGTCCCGCCCCTAACCATAACCGTGAGTTTCAACACACTACTAACTAACTCAACCATGCCCCACCCCTTTATTTTGCATATGCCTTGTGCAGGAATTATTTAAATGAGGAATATTGTGAATATTCGTTCCCGGAAGAAAACTCAAGACTGCAATGGAGGCTTTTCAGGGAGTACACTGACACTGATATAGAGAATAACTCCCACTGAAGGGACTTTGCAGAGCTCTTTTATGCTCAACATTGCACACTAAAGAAAGATGAACATATACAAGCATAATAGCGCCTCTTTAAAGCACCTGTAATCCTAGCTCTTGCACAACAAAGGTGTCAAAGATAAAATGTTAGGTCCATAGATGATTCCAGTCCATCTTGTGGGATGGTTTGAGAGAGAAAAAGAAGAAGATTAAATTAAGCTAAATTTTTTTAAAATAAAATAAAAAAAAATATCATTCATTATATCAGTACACTGCAAACAGTTATTTTCCAAAGTTGTAAATAAATATTACTGGAGTACCTTTTAACAAGAAAATATCATTTCAGTCTTTACTCAAAATGTAACCTTTATTTCAGTGTGTTACTTGTCATTTCTTCATTATTAATTGTGAAAATTTCCTAATTAATTTCTGAGTGAAACTTGTAACCACCTTTGTTTCACTGGGTATATACTTATATTTTATCAGTTTTCATGACTTTTTCAAAGCAATAATTACATGTACAAAAAAAAAATAATAATTTCTGAATCTTAACACTTGCCCCTGGTTTCACAGACAAGGCTTAAGCTAGTCCTAGACTAAAATGCATGATTGAGCTGTTTAAACTGAAAGTAACTCGCACTGAGGTATCTAAAAATATGTCGGAGCCATTGTTTTGTCTCAAGATGCTTTTCTAGGGTACATTTACAAAAGCTATGTTAGTACTCTAACTTCACTAAGGCCTAATCCTGGCTTAGTCTAAGCCCTGTCTGTGAAACCGGACCTTAATGTTTATTAGATATAATCCATTAATACTAAGGGCCCTATCATATTCCTGGCGCAATGCGACACCAGGTGCAGTTTTTTACTAGTTTTAGCGCTTTTGTCATTTTCATGTCCTGCACCATGCTGTTTAAATAGCAACTGCACTCGTGGTCATCTGTTCGCCCATGGGTGTGCTGGTCTGACAACGAGGTGTGTTCAGGTGAATTGTTGGTGTGTTGCTATTTTGAGGCAGCTGAAAACGACTGCACCATTGGCCAACAAAAACCTTCTCTAAATTCAATAGTGCAGTTTTTTTATTTATTTTTTTATTTAAAGAGCGTGTTAGGCAGGTGCACGACGAGCATACACTCTGCTTGTTACACACACAGAGATGTGCAGCAGCACACAAACATGCCAAATACTAAAAATAAAAGGATTCCTCTCTGGAGAAGTGTTCAGTCTTTCCGCTTGCAAATTCTGCCATGCATGTAAATAACGAATCTGCCATTTTGCAAGCACAGCTGGCTTTTAAAGGGAATGGGAGATGACACTCGATTGGTTTATTGCACATTACACCCAGAACACACCCATTACTCATTAAGAGACTAGGTACAACTCTTTTGGACCATGCAACTACCATTTTTTCCGTCGTTAAACTTAACAAAAGTGGATTCGGACACGCCCTAAGTCCACCTGCCATGCACTTCAGACCATGATCTTAGATCGTGAAAATAGGGCCCTATGTCTTTGCTCTCTGAATTTGACAGAGAAGCTGGTCTGTAAATAAACACTTTTTTAACACTGTTTTTATGCCCAACTCTGTAAAGGCATTAGAAGATTGTGTTTGACACCCCAAAATTTTACAAATTACAAATTTGGTCTGCATATGGTGACTTTTAGCCCAGTTATCAACCTAAAATGAGACTGACACCCCACAACTTAGACCGGTTAAAACAACACCCCTAAAAAAAAAAAAAAAAGATCAAGATAAAACCCGTTATCTTTCCTCAAAAGCGCACTCAGAATACAGATCAGAAGCTTCCATCACAGTGTCTGGGACGTCATGCCGTTTCGTGATTATCCATTTTCAGTCTGATTTCTCCTCTCAGCTGTTATTGATGTCTTGATTAGATCATACAGAACATTTGCTGCTATTTCAGTAAAGCTCTAGTCTGGACCATCTTGCATTAAGGTGGATTAGAATGGCTCAGACTTGTACAGGCAGTCCTTCTTCACATCCCATTGAACGAGACTGATGCGGCGGCTCACAGTCAGGACAGAAAATCAATGCTACATGCTGAATGACTTCCATCAGCTGTTAACCGGCACAGCCACTTTCAGTTTAGGAGGATATTTCTTTAATCAAAGTTTGAATTATCCCAAGAGAGCTTGTGCGGTACTGTTAATTATTATTTGTCTATTATATTGCACAGGATTTTAATGGATTGTTAATGGATGCTTACAGAACTGATATGTTTGTTTCAAGCATGGATGATGAACTTGAAATGTACTAAAAAAAAAATTCTGTTTCTAACAGTACAATCACATATACATTTTTGATGATATTTTAATACAACTGTAACACTGTGTTGACAAAAGGTTCATTCAAATGGTTTATTAAGCTGAGCAAACAATGTATTCAAGGAAAAATCATACAATTGTTCTCCTGCCATACTAAATATATTAAATATTTAGTATACTAAATATTTTTATTTAGTATACTTTTTATTTAAGATTTTTTAAAATAAAATAATAATAAAACATAATAATAATTTTATAATTATAATATAATATTTGATGAATATAATATATAATGAAATGTAATATTTCATTATATATATATAAATAATGAAATGTAATATTTCATTTTTTATATATATATATATATATATATCATGATTATTTTTCAAATACAGAAATTAAAAGCAATATTTAAATTGAAAATTCAAATGTATTTTCTAATGCAAATGTTTTTATTTAATATTAAAATAAAATAAATAAATAAATAAAATCATTTTATAATTTTATCATATAATAGTATTATTTATTATATAATATTATATAATATTTAATTATATATATTTAATATATCATTTCATAACACGTATCCAGTTTATACAGGTTCGAGTAAATGATGACATCATTTTCACTTTTGAGTAAACTAAGAGTTTAATGACCGATTAGAAATCAACAATATTCATAATAAAGAAAAATCATTGTGTATAATATATAAGGAATATTAGATTTATCACTCAGCCCTCTGTAAGATGAACAAGAATAAACACAACCTAACCTGTTTACTCTTTACCTTCAGGTCCGTTCAACCACCTGAAGTCCAGTCTGCTGGGATCGACCTCAGACTCGAACCTGAACAAATACAGCACCATCAACAAGATCCCGCTCATCGCACTCAACTTCTCTGAAGCCAACGATAAGAAAGCGCCTTCCCCTCCGTCCTCAGAGAAAACCATCATAGCACCAAAGGTCAAAGACAGAACACACAACGTCACTGAGAAGGTCACACAGGTGAGACTGTGAAGTTTAATCCAACCCTATTTACTATTTCCATTAAGTTTCTGGTCTTATTGAGATTGATTCCTTTTGCAGTACACATTACTTCAAAGGAAAAACTGCTCACCAAAGCTGCATTTATATGATCAAAAATACAGTAAAACAGTAAATATTATTACAATTTTAAATAGCTGTTTCTATGTGAATATATTTTAAAAAGTCATTTATGTCTGTGATCAAAGCTGAATTTTCAGCATCATTACTCCAGTCTTCAGTGTCACATGATCCTTCAGAAATCATTCTAAAATGATGATTTGCTGCTCAAGAAACATTTATGATTATTATCAGCAGTGAAAACAGTTCATATTTTTGTGGAAATTTTTACAGTATTCTTCAAAAGTTCAAAATAACAGCAATTATTTGAAATAAAAATCTTTTGTAACATTATAAATAACTTTACTGACACGTTTGAACAATGAATGTGTCCTTGCTGAATAAAAGTATTCATATCTTTCAAAAGAAAAAAAAAATATTGACCTCAAACTTTTAGTTAATATAAATCAAAAATCATTCATTATAATATAATATATGTAATATATGTTTAAAAGCGTGAAATGAATGTGAATGCTCTGTGAATGCAAAGTAAAATCAGTTGTTTTCCCTTCATGTTTTCAATAAGGGCCTCAGGTGAGGATGTGCTTTTGCTGTATTCCTCCTCCATGGGGTTTGAGTTAATCAATGTGTCACGAGCGTAATCTATTTGAAATATTGTATGTGTCAAGTGCTTCATGATTCAATTAGAAATCCAATAGTCTTGTGAACAAGCAAAAACAAACGGATTCTCCTGCATAATTTCACTGCTCGGTTATGCATTAAATGATGCTAACAGACATGTGTATGCAAATAAATGCTAATGAGGATACTACATAACCTAGGGGGTATTAAGATGAGAGCCAGAATACAGGGCAACAACCAGTAATTATTCTGAGTCCATGTGTCCTTTCTTACCTCAGCCATATTTAGCATCTTTTTCTGACACCGAAATGCATCACTGAAAAGAGCATCTGAGCATGAAGATGGATTTTCTACCACCTCCGGGAAATGGATCTCCAAATATTGGCAAAACACGATTCAGTAGCGCTGTGACAGTTTCTGTGTGAGAGACTCAAGTGTAAATTGAACTTTCCCCTTTAATCCATGGAAGATAGATTTGTGTTTGCACACTGGCTCTGTTACAAAAACAGCTGAGCTGCGTAGCTAGACAGCATTTACAGGGGTCATGAACTGCATTTTTTTATTATTATTATTTTATAATGTTTCCTGAGGTGCACTTTTAACATTAGTATGATTTTTACATCAAAAATGGTCATAATTTAGAAATAAAAGGTCACTTTCTACCCTGATTTTAGCTCTCTGATGTGAACGCTCAGTTTGAAGGGGCGTGTCTGCTGTGAGACTTTAGTGTAATCGCCCACCGCGTGATTGGCTAACATCTTTGCATATGAAATAAGTATTACATGTGGAACTATTTAGATCTATTCTCGATGCATAAAAGGTTGAAGCATTATAGTAGATGTCTGCTGAGTGCATGAATGCAGTGATCTCCTCATTGCAACTCATTCTGCACAAATAGCTACATAACTAAAGGCCCCAATATACTTCAAACGAAATTGAAGAACGAACTGATGTGACATCATTTCGAACAAAATCAGGCCAAAACGAAGTTCGTTTTATGTTCGTTTTGGGAGTTTGAAACAGCTTGCCAAAGCAAACTCCCAGGAAAAGTTTGCAAAATGCCTTCGTACTACCATTGGTACATGACAATAACGTAATAGGAGGTGTGTGCTGAGGCTCCGCCTTCTTTCACACAGAACGTCTCGGTTACAAAGGTAACCCTCGTTCCCTGAAGGAGGGAACGGAGACGTACGTCGGACAGACCGACGAATAGGAATCTCGCTAGAGAGGCCAATCTACTTCGAGTGTAACTAAACGAGCCAATGCACATTGGCATGCAATCATATGCATCAGCTGCTCGCCTCGCAGCGCGGGTATATAATGAGCAGCAGGTGCGTTGCATCTTCAGGTTTTCGCTGAGGAGCCGAACCGGATAGGCGGCAGCATCAGCGGGGTACAGCGACTGTGGCGACGGGACGTACGTCTCCGTTCCCTCCTTCAGGGAACGAGGGTTACCTTTGTAACCGAGACGTTCCCATTCAGTCGGTCACGTTCGACGTACGTCGGACAGACCGACGAATAGGAATCCCTACCAAAGCGCCACAGGAGCTGCCCCCTTCCAGCGCTCTGTTGCAAGCCACCTGAACCCCCTTGCCTGAGGATGGTGGGACAGGGCTAACACAGAGAGAGTCGATCACTGCTGTTCCCCAAAACCCATTCAGTGAGACTATTGGATAACGCTGGGAAAGCGTACCCTTCGCTGGGAAAGGAACGCTGCGGAAGCCACATCCTTCCCCGAAGGAGTTATGTGGAGAAGTACATATGGACTAACCCTGTAGGGCTGTGCTACATATGGAAGAGCTGGGGTGACTCCAACCCGATGAAGGGTAGGTTCTCCCAGAGGGAAAGACACGGGCTTCGTTTAGGAGCAACCGTGGAACCAACCATATGGGATCCCCGTAGGGTCACACATATGGAACCCAGCCTAAACCCGGTTCTCAAGGATACAACGGAGTATAGGCCTGGCGCCAGACGCTCCGCCACGTCGGCTGCCGAAGGGATATTGGAGGACTCGACAGGGTCTGCCTTGTAGGGACTCTCTGGAGAAAAGAAGCGCATGTAGCGCAGCAAGCCGACACTAAGCCGGGGCCTCTCCGTGCCTCTGACCTGTGGCGAGAACATGGGAGGAGACCGGCTCGACACGAAGGCTATAGTATCTAGCGAACGTGTTAGGTGTCGCCCAGCCCGCAGCTCTACAAATGTCTGTCAGCGAGGCGCCACGAGCCAGCGCCCAGGAGGATGCGACACCTCTCGTGGAGTGAGCATGCAACCTGAGCGGGCAGGGCACACCCTGAGCTTGGTAAGCCAGGGCGATGGCATCCACTATCCAGTGGGCCATCCTCTGCTTGGAGACAGCCTTTCCCTTCTGCTGGCCTCCATAACAGACAAGAGCTGGTCTGAGGTCCTGAGGCTTTAGGTTCTGTCTATGTACAGTCGCAAAGCGCGGACTGGACAGAGTAAAGCCAGGGCTGGGTCTGCCTCCTCCGAGGGCAGCGCTTGCAGGCTCACCACCTGGTCCCTGAAGGGACTGGTAGGAACCTTGGGCACAAAGCCAGGCCGGGGTCTTAGTACCACGTGGCTATCACCCGGCCCGAACTCCAGGCACGATTCGTCGACCGAAAATGACTGCAGGTCCCCTACCCTCTTGATGGAGGCCAATGCCACCAGCAGCAAAGTCTTCATAGACAGAATCTTTAAGTCTACTGACAGCAAAGGCTCAAAGGGAGCAATCTGAAGTGCTCTCAGCACCAGAGTGAGGTCCCAAGAGGGTATGGAGAGGGGACGAGAAGGATTTAACCGTCTCGCCCCCCTAAGGAACCTGATGACCAGGTCGTGCTGACCAACAGATTTGCCATCTTAAGTGGTCGTGGTAAGCGGATATAGCAGCAGTATGGACTTTTGAGGGTGGAGGGGGGACAGCCTACGCTCCAACCCTACTGCAAGAAGGAAAGCACGACTCTGATCGAGCATCTTCGGGGGTCTTCCCGGCGAGAAGAGCACCACTCGACGAACAGGTTCCACTTTGGAGGCGTAAGCACGTCTCGTAGACCGTGCACGTGCCGAAGTGATGGTGTTAAGTACCTCAGGGGGTAAGTCACCTAGAACCTCCGCATCCCGTCCAAGGGACCAGACATGGAGTTTCCAGAGGTCTGGACGCGGGTGCCAAAGAGTGCCCCGTCTCTGAGAAAGAAGGTCTTTCCTCAGAGGGATGGGCCAGGGAGGGGCTGTCGCGAGGAGTGAGAGTTCTGGGAACCAGGTCCGGTTGGGCCAGTAAGGCGCAACTAACAAGACCTGCTCCTCGTCCTCCCTGACTTTGCACAGGGTCTGTGCAAGTAGGCTCACTGGGGGAAACGCATATTTGCGCAGGCCCCGGGGCCAGCTGTGAGCCAGTGCATCTGTCCCGAGTGTCCCCTCGGTCAGAGAGTAAAACAACTGGCAGTGGGAGGTTTCTGGTGAGGCAAACAGGTCTACCTGAGCCTTTCCGAATTCTCTCCAGATCAGCTGAACCACCTGGGGGTGGAGTCGCCACTCTCCTGGCAGCGCAGCTCGTGATAGCTCGTCGGCCACACGGTTGAGCACACCGGAGACATGAATGGCGCGAAGCGACCTCAGATGCTTCCGACTCCACAGGAGGAGATGGCGGGCGAGTTGTGACATGCGACGGGAGCGTAGACCACCTTGACGGTTGATGTACGCAACGGTCGCAGTGTTGTCCATACGGACCAGTACATGCTTGCCCTGAAGCAGGCCTTTGAGGCGGCTCAGAGCAAGGCGTACTGCCAGCAACTCGAGGCAATTGATGTGCCAATGCAGATGGGGTCCCGTCCAAACCCCTGAGACTGCATGCCCGTATTACGTGGCACCCCAGCCGGTGGCAGAAGCATCT
This sequence comes from Chanodichthys erythropterus, assembly GCF_024489055.1. Classification (NCBI taxonomy): domain Eukaryota; kingdom Metazoa; phylum Chordata; class Actinopteri; order Cypriniformes; family Xenocyprididae; genus Chanodichthys; species Chanodichthys erythropterus. Next base: position 15,508,556 of record NC_090234.1, on the reverse strand, counting down.
GTGAACACCACAGCATGCCGGGACACCTGTTCTAGGGGCACTCCTGCCCGAAGAAACAAGGGGTCCGACCACGGACTGAAGGTTCGGCGGCACTCCTGAGTGATTGGCACCCGGAATGTGCCGCGCTGCCACGCCCATCTCGGGACTCGGCCATGAAGCCAGTGCTGAAGCGGTCTCATATGAAGCAGACCGAGCGGTGTTACAGCCGCAGCAGCCGCCATATGCCCCAGGAGCCTCTGAAAGAACTTCAGTGGGACCGCTGTCCTGCCATTGAATGTATTCAGGCAGTTCAACACTGACCGAGCACGTTCCTCTGTGAGGCGTGCTATCTGCTCGACCGAATCCAACTCCATACCGAGAAAAGAGATCCTCTGCACCGGGGCGAGTTTGCTCTTTTCCCAGTTGACCTGAAGCCCCAACTGGCTGAGGTGTCTGAGCACCAAATCCCTGTGTTTGCACAACTGATCCCGGGACTGTGCTAGAATGAGCCAGTCGTCGAGATAGTTGAGAATGCGAACACCCCGTTCTCTCATGGGAACAAGGGCTCCCTCCACGACTTTCGTGAAGACGCGGGGAGACAGGGCCAGCCCGAAGGGTAGGACTCTGTACTGATATGCTCAACCTTCGAACGCGAATCTCAGGAATGGCCTGTGTCGCGGAAGAATTGAAACATGGAAGTACGCGTCCTTCAGGTCAATCGCTGCAAACCAATCTCGGGGACGGATGCACTCGAAAATGCGTTTCTGCGTGAGCATTTTGAATGGTAGCTTGTGGAGGCTCCGATTCAAAACTCGCAGGTCCAAGATCGGTCGTAACCCGCCGCTTTTCCTGGGTACAATGAAGTAGGGGCTGTAGAACCCCGACCTCAAATCGGCTGGAGGGACCGGCTCTATCGCGTCCTTCGCCAGTAGGACTGCGATCTCCGCACGCAGGACAGGGGCATCAGCATCTTTCACTGTAGTGAAGAGGACGTCCCTGAACTTGGGGGGGGGGAGCCGGGCGAACTGAATCGCAAAGCCGACCCTGATGGTCCGAAGGAGCCAGCGAGACGGACTGGGGAGCGCTAACCCGGCTCGCAGAGACCGTACAAGCAGGACCAAAGGGACCACCGGTGTACCCGCAGCAGGGCAGCGAGGTGGAACACAGGGACGCGGCTCGGGGGGCTCTCTTTGTGAGGCGGCCCGAAGCGGCGTCACAGTGTGCTAGGCAACACTTACCTGGCTCCACGGATGGACAGAGGGAGCAGTCGAGGCTTTGGCTGCCCGCTGCTCGCTGCTGTCCACTGGCGACAGAAGAGGGGGATGAGAGTGGTGAGGTTTTTCTCCTCCCACTGCTCTCCAAACCCTCTTCAGACCTGGAAATGGAGGAACTGCTCTTTAAAATTTGGGTACCGCTGCCTCTTGGGTCAGTGGCGGAACAGAAACAAACCCAATAAAGGATTTACCACCTGGCCCTCCTCCAGGGGTGGAAGAGCAGCCCCACCCATCTCTGGGTCGCCCGTCTCAGGGGTGATTCTCACCAACCAGTTAAACAGCTGCAGAGACGGGAGGCGTCATCTCCCCGCAATGGATACAGCAGAGCCTGCTGGGCCGGAGTTTCTTGCAGGGGACGACACCCTTGGCGACGAGCAGACTGAGGGGCGGCCCAAGAGGAACTCAATGGTTTGTCATGGGAAGCTCCCCTATCCGCTACTAACTGAGGAGAACCGCTGGGCTCAGTCCTCGACAGTGTCACCGAAAGGCCACCTCGTAAGATGGGAGCATTGAGAAAGCATTTAGCTTGACAACCTCTCACACCTCACAAGGTAAGCCAGGGGGCACTTCTGGACCACGGAGGTGGACATCGTCTGGCTGAGGGCCTGCGCCGTGACTTTGATCACGGTTAGTCAACAAGCGCAGCTCAACCCCAGCACAGAACTACCCTCATGCAAAAAGAGTGCCTTGGCCTCACATGCAGGGTGGGTGTGGTCTGTGTACAGCCACCCCATCCAAGAGGGTAGTGAGAGAGGAAAAACTTATGCAGATTGGCACCTTTGGCATTCCATATTTATGGCACCAATATACCCCCATACTGCCAAGTTTTCCATGCACATCTGGAAGACCCAGGAAAGCATGGCTGTAAACTCTGAATCTGAGTCAGCATAAGCACACACCATTACAGTGGGCAGCGTCACCCTCATTTCCAGAGCATAACAGCACTCTCTCCGATGCTGCAATCGACGTCTGTCCCTCAGCTGGAGCTCTGAATGAAATGCTAGGTTCCCCTATGAAAAGGACCAGCAATCCAATCCAGAAACTGCACAGCTTGCAATGCGCTAGAGAGGGAGGGGCCCTAGGGGGTTGGTTCCCCGAAGGAACCCCTCAACCTCATGTCACCCAAGCCATATCAGCAAAGTAGACCTCTTCTGGTGCACCAGAGAGGGCGCTACAATGGAGATTACGCAAGGGAACCGCGCATCTAGAGCGCCGAGCGAGCGCTGGGTTGCCGTGACAACCCGCGCTGCAGCCCGGCAGCTCGACGGCACACGACACGCAGAGGAGCGAGAGGTTTGCTCTCGCTGATCTCCGCGGTCTCCCAGAGTGTCGGGCAGAGCCGCGGCTGTGCTTTTACACACAAGCGGCAGCTGGCCAACAACAGAGGGGACTCAAGCTTCCCGGAGAAAGAAGAGTCACGACCGGCGTGTCGACGTGATCATGTTCTCATATGAAAACATGAACACCCACGAACATCATTTCAGCACGCGCCCAGACATGCGAAACGGTGATCGTGGCCGTCAGTGAGGACAGGAACGATCGCATCCAGAAACACAAGTAGGATGTCGTCTTTAAAAAGACGCGAATCTACTTGTGTAAGCTCTTTCAGGGACTTTACTCTTTTAGAAGTGCTGAAGCACGCAGGGGAACGGCCACCGCAACACAGACAGGGATTGTGTGCAGCCTGTCATGTGCTTTCTCTCTCTTTGAAGGCGCTCACTCTTACCAGCCGTAAAAACGGCTTTTCAGCGCTCAAAAGCGCACCGTACCGGCCGTGAGAACAGCCTTCTGACGCTGTCAAACAGCTATTTGCTCAAAAACGGCAAACGAAACAGAAAAAGAGAGGACGTCGACCCCGCTGCTGTGCTGTTCGCCCGCACTCGGAAAAAAAAGAGAAGTTCAACCAAAAGCTTGACTCGTCTTCTAGCAGACACTCGCTTGCAGAGAACAGGAACAAACACCGTTCGGCTCCGAAGCGAAAAGCTGAAGATGCAACGCACCTGCTGCTCATTATATACCCGCGCTGCGAGGCGAGCAGCTGATGCATATGATTGCATGCCAATGTGCATTGGCTCGTTTAGTTACACTCGAAGTAGATTGGCCTCTCTAGCGAGATTCCTATTCGTCGGTCTGTCCGACGTACGTCGAACGTGACCGACTGAATGGGAACTCTTCTCTGACTCATTTCATCTGATCTCCGCGGGTGGAAACATGAACACAGGATAGCAGCTTTATAGTAGAAAATGAAGTTGAGCTTCTGATGAAATCAGGCACTGATACTGCTGTAAAGCTGCTTGCATTTAAGCAATCTACTGAATAAAATGACATAAATAAACGTGACTTTACTGGAGTGCTAATTTGCAGAGCTCGTGCTAACATACCCATGTTGCTTTTCAGATGCTTTTCTTATGCTTTCTATAAAAAGCTTGCCGTTTTCTCATTTTTGTTGTGTTTATTTTGTTACTGAGAGAAAATCGTGCAGCACATAATTACATATTCATCTAAACGCTGCTCTCGGCGGACATCAGATGTTCGATAACAGTATAACGCTGCTCACGTATTTTGTAATATAATTTTACTCCTAAGCAAAGAACGAAAAAGAACTTCGCCGTGAGTATAAATAAGAGATTCATTGTGCAGTGTAGACAGCATCATTGATTACAATGGGAGTTTTGGCGAGAGACCGCTGATAAACTCACGCTGTGTGATTCTAAAGGGAGGCTTCTTTTATCGTCCATATAAGCTGTGAAAGCTCTGCATACCCAAGCTATTCGTGGACTCTGCAACTAATATTAACATTATAAATTAATATTAAATCCCTTGTTTGAAGTGTATCATAAAGCCGACATGATTGGTAATGCGTATGTAAACTGTCCGTAATTTATTTATTTGCCAAACGACGGTAATTTTCCCTAAATCTGCCAGTTAAAAAAAAAAAAAGTTATGGAGACTTCCGGGTAAGCTGATCTGCAGCAGCTAAAACTATTTTCATAGTATTACATTTTCTCCATAGAGATTTTTTTAATGAAAACTTAGAAATAGTTTAAGGATGTTAATTGATATAGTTTTTGCGTTTGCATAATTTCAACTTTTTTTTTAAAGAACTGATAGACGAACTGATTTTTTAAAGCCTACTGATATTTTTATTTATTATAGCCTACTTATATTTATTATACTTACATTTTATGTTTTTATTTATAATAGGCTACTAATTGTTTTACTTTTTTTTAATAATTAATTTAAAAGGTACTTGTGGCATACATTTAAATTGACGCCATTGTTTTTTTTATTTGTCGTGTCTGATTTAGATCTGTCGTAAACTGATACGTTGAAGTATGTCGTATCTGTGACACTAGCTGCACCTAGCGGATTACAAAAATACAGCATATTTTGCAAACACACCTTTCGCATGTTGCGCCTCCGTCGACTCAAACGTCACAAAAGCTCTTACAGATGCTTGTGAAGGCACGTCCCCACAGGTAATATGGGATACTCTCAATAAAATTTCCAACATATTAGAAATACTTTTCACTGTGTTTCTATATGTCATGAGCAAGCAAAAGAGTAAACTAACAATGAACGTGAGAGAACGTGAGCGTCTCGCATATACTATAAACTCATTCAACGTAACTCTGTTGGCCACATTTATTTACATGACACACCACATGGCATACCCGGTTAAAAAAGTCACCGCTCGCCACTGCTTTATAGTCTTTTAACTTCTGTTTTCGCGGTAGCTCTGTATGTTTCTATGGCATCGCTGTTGAAGAGTAATTAGATGGTGAAGTGGATTTACTTATTGTAGAGTTACCACGAGTATTAAAGACGAGCGGTTCAATCATAAAGGGGAGTCAAATGTTCAGTAAATTTCCAGAATTTCTGGATATTTTCAGGAATTTTTAGAAACTTTCGGGAAATTTACTGGAAAATGTCCACCCCTTTGCATCCCTAGTAAGATCTTAACTTCATGCGGTGGAAATACAAACCAGAAGACAGAAAAGGGGCAGGGCTAAATAAGGTCTATATAATTTAATCACAATTTAAATAACAGATTAGTTTCCTGCTACTAAGAGAAACAATATGAAGTTGACCGTTTAATTGGTTTGATTTAATGACGCATAAACAGCAATAAGTGGTTTTGAGACAAAGAACGTCTGACTGTAAATCTGATCACAGATCAGGCATTAGAATTAACATGGTGTCATGATCACCAGTTGTAGTGCCCTATTTAGCCACCAGAGGGCACTCCAACACGGACTATTGTTCACCTCACTTGGACTTCAATTCCCATAACCCACTTCCCGGACTCATTATCCCTTTCATTGCACCCAGCTGTTTTGTGTTTCATCATTAGTGTCCGTCTATTTATTCCTGGTATGTTTCTGCTTTTGTTATTGTGGTTTAATTTACGGTCACCGGCTTCTGTTGTTGTTTTCTTTGTTTTTGTATGGGCTGTTCTATGGAGTTTGACCCTTGCCTGTCTTTGGATTTACGTTTTGGATTACCCCATTAAAGCTGCATATGGATCTTACCTTCTTGTCTATGTGCCTAACGTGACACATGGTTACTTACATGTTGCGGCATTACTGTCGGGTCCATATATTACAGTAAAAGTCTGTTTGCAAAGCCTGCGGCGACATTGCGACTGATTTACCAAAGAATCCACAGTGGAATGTACCGAACTAACAAAAAAATGCTCTACTGAGACATTCACATAATTAAAAATAAATAAGCACTTTCCCAGCATTAGGATCCGAAAGGTGATGTTATTTTTAGTCCAGTGATCCTGTATCTCTCTTCTCATCTCACTAATGCGCCAGTGGGCAGGGCCAAAGATGTGATGATGTAGAAGTAGGCGTCGATCTGATTCTGCAGAGGCGGTCTTATTATCCTGTTATGTCATAATGTGACAAAATCCAAAACTAGACGTTTTTGCAGTTTTTGGACTAACAAGGAAGTTTTGAGTTCTGAAACTTACAGGATGTTTTTTGTCAAAAGATCAAGGAATATTTGATTTCTCAATTCATGACCCCTTTAAGTCATCATATAGGCACGCTTCCAGTGCAGATGATGTTTTAAATGGTAAGATAATACTTTCTGGCATTGTATGAGTTTTTCCACTGATAAATCCTAAAAATGTATTGCATGTGGAGGACAAAGCAATAGAAATGTTAATTATAAGTATTCTACCATTCTTCTGGATATATCAAGGTTAGTGAATGGAAATATACTTCAAAAATCAAAGTCATGGCGCTGTAAGGCTGTAACATACAGTACTGGGTCAAACCTTGCTGTAAATGTGTCCGCCTCTTGGCCAGCCGTGAAGGAAGTCGATGACAGCCCATCCAGAGGACATAAGTCCTCACTTCAGAAGCTGACTCGTTCACTGCGGTCATTTGGCTTGTCACGTCTGAGTGATTCGCACATTGCCTTCTCTGACCTGCCTGGACTTGTGAGAGCCTGCAAGAGAAAAAGATACATAATTCAGCACTTGAATTATGAGGGGAAAAAAATCAGCTATGGCAACTGATCACTGTTGCTGCCGTCCTAATTTCTATTAAAGTATTTATCAGGAAAAGACACCTCATTTGCTGAATGTCAAAGTTGGTTAAATCCTGCAGTAAGGTGTGCGTGTGTTCATTTAAAGCTCAATTACAGACACACACTGCTGGATTACAGGCTATTATCATCCTAATGCTTTTACCAGGGAACTTCTGCTGTTCAATGGCTTTGCAAAATAGTGAAATGAAACCCCGGTAGTGTCTTTTATAGTGCAAAGGAAAGCACTGTGTTGATGCTTATCTTGAAGATCTTTCTATTCAAGCTTCAACAAAACACATACATCACTGATCACGAGTCTGTTCTGAGGGCCACAGATAGCAGAGAAAAACAATGCTAAATGCATATAATTAATTGCTACTAACCAGTGTTATTTTTATTAATATTTTGAATTAGTTCATTTTATTTTAAGTTACAACAATTATGTATTTTTTAAGGTTTTAGTTTTAGTTAACTATAATAACCCTACAACTAACAATATGCATATTTATAATATAAAGATAAATATGTAAAGATACAGAGTTACTTGTTCTTATAAAAGAGATTTTATAAAAGAGAGGAGAAAATGCTTACCTTGTGTTACTGATGTCAAAGGTCACATGCCCAATCAAACTGTATTTGACAGATGTCAGTATGGACAGATAGTGTGCTATGTCTTCAAAAACTGAACAAAACTACACAAGATAAAAGAAAATATGACCCAGACTGCATTAAAAATGGGTTTGAAGAGGATAAATATGTTTGTGTCGCCACATTTTGTGTGATATTATTATTGGCTGTTAAGAGCATGACACCTTCAAAATTTCAAGAGACATTCAGAAATCAAGAATAAACCAAATAATATATTATTTTACGATACACAGTTTTGTTAGTGTGTTGGGTTGCCACTTCATGTCCAATGTAAAAATGCTGTATAGTTCCTGAAGCAAAAGAATATATAAATAAATAAAGTAATTTAGAGCCCCTGGCCTGTATAATACAATTCATGCAAAATTATACTTTGTTGTCCCAGAATCAGATTTTAAATTCAATTAACACATACTTTCATCCAAGAAATGCTACACCAAAAGCAATTTATTCTAGGCAGAAAATAACATGACAAGTACCAAAATACAAAGTTCCAGAATTGCTTTGAAAATGCAAAACAGCTACACAGTGATGTAGACAATAAAATAACAGAAGGAATGGTAGAGCTTTTGTTTTAATTTGATAACTAGTGTCTATTTATTATTAAGGTGTTTTTAATTATTATTTTAATAAATAAAAAGTAAAAAAAGTAAATTCCACTGCCTTTAGAATGAGAATTTAGATTCTGAACTATCCATTTCATGAATCACATTAAGGAAAAGGGAAAGGACATCTGATTGCCTGAATAGCATACTTCATATTTCAGTATGTGAAAAACAAGATTTTGTGAAGTTTTGTCCTTGAGCAGAGTGCTCAGATAACTTCACAATCAACCTGAGATGCATGACAACTAGACTTCATAATCCAAAAAGCTACATGTAATGTGAGCATTTCTGACAGCAGAGACGGTTGTACTGGGCAACTATAGAGAAATAAATTAATATTTATGTCATGCACTGAGGCTCCCTGACACGGTACACTTATGAAATGTGAAGGAACTCAGTTGTGCTGGCGCTTTTCATGAAATATTGCATCAGCTGGAAAGAAACACATGACAACTACAGGGAAATACTGTATATGTGAGGCGCGGTGAAACTGTCACATACTGCATTATGATGATGGACCTGTGGACATGTAACTGACAGCTGTCAAGTAATGCAATATAAACACATAGTGAGAGATTTTTGATAATTCACAAATGTTTGGATCTGATTTTGGAAATGCTTGAATCAGCATTTTTTTGCAAATGCACAAATCAGCAACTTGACATCAGTGTTTCAGATTTAATATCACCATCAACAGTGCTCTGGTTACTGAAGAATGCATGTCAGCATTACAATTTAGAGAATCTGGTATCGGAGGTGATTGTCCAATATATGTGGTTTCAGAAATGTACATATAATCATGCAGTTAGCTAACAATGTAATAATTTAGGCAATTTAATTTACAATCACTGTTTGCAGTTTAATTGAATGTAGAAGCAATGAGGTCCTGGAAATAATGGGAAATTTGGAGAGGGTTTTAAGCAAAATGGTAATACAATCACTTATGTGACATAATTGCTTATGTTACCTTTGACCAGAGATAAAGCCTCAGATGCAAATTGCCATTATGCCATTAAATTTGTTGATGCGGCATACCAAAACAGTTTCGTCTATCGACACGAAATCCATAACTTTTGCCGACAGTGTCTGAAAGATGATAAGATTTGGTGAAAATTGGTACAAGAAGAGTTCAAAAAGAGTTTTTTTTTTTTTTTTTTAAAGAAAATCAAAATGGTGGACAGAAAGTTCAGCTGACTATGGCAAAATTGATCTTGGCATGACCCAAGGAAAATATTAATATTAATACCAGTTTCATTACAATAGGAAAAAATAATCAAAAGCGATTAGCATTTTTTGATATTTCATTATAATTTATGACCACAAAGTGGTGCTGTCTTGAAATTTTTGAGTATCTTCAGTGCATGGTGCCGATGACACATACCAAATTTCGTAATGATACACCAATGCATTAGTAAAAAGCGTTCTACTTGGCATGCTGCACCGAATCTAAAGTGACCTGTTTTGTGATTTTGGGTCAAACTGTTTAGAATAGGGTGACCATATGTGCCACTGTCCAGGATTTCTAAATTGCCTAAAATGGCTTGAGCACCTGCCTCTTTAATTGTGAAAGTGGTCATATCGATGTGCCCCCTGAACGCGATTTCTAAACAGAGGTCTGTGCAAGCCACTGTTCTTATTGACAGTCTTCATGCAATGCATTAAAATGTTGTCGTATTTGCAATGCTTTGACTGTTTTATGTAGATCCAGCCTTCCCGCAAGCCACGATTGGTCGATTATGTATAATGCACGCTATTGGTAAAATAATTTTTTAATCATTACCTTTTGCAAATATGAAAACAAAAACAAAAACAAAACTACATTTTATGCAACTTAGAAATCCTGGACAGGACGTGTCCTCGGAAAAGGGCACATATGGTCACCCTAGTTTAGAACTTATTAGCAAAAATAAAAAAAATTTAATATCTCCTGAACACTCGGTGGCATTGTGATAAAACTGTGCAGGTACCCTCAGGTCATGGTTGTCATAAAACATACCAAATTTGGTCTGAATACACTAAAGCGTTGTGGAGATTTAGCCTCAAGTCCATTTTGGCATGCTCTTCGTAGAATCTGTTTGCGTGTTTTTTGGGAACAGAATAGGTGGAGTTGGGGAAGGTGGAGGGTTTCTGAAAGTGTAGTATTTGAAGGTTGAGCTCATTGGCTACTGATACAGCAGGAACCAATCAGCTGCGCCTTATAGAGAATAATGTGATTGCAAGCAAATTGAGTTAGGACCTGTCAGCCCGTGCCATCTAGAGTTTCATGACAGAACTTTGTATTTATTATTATCATTTCTAAATAAACTCCATTCCATCTGCATTAGATGCTGACTTATTTGCACAAGTGATTCTTTACTGGTTTAGCATGTTTCTCTATAAGAACAGACTTAATTATGTACCATACAATACTCACATTTTTGCCTGCCTCTCCTGTTCCAGGTCTTGTCTCTGGGCGCCGATGTGCTGCCAGAATACAAGCTCCAGACACCACGCATGGATAAGTTCACCATCCTGCACTACAGCCCATTCAAAGCGATGTGGGATTGGCTCATTCTGCTGCTGGTTATTTATACAGCCATTTTAACCCCTTATTCTGCTGCCTTCCTGCTCAACGACATCGAGGAGCAAAAAAGACGGAAATGTGGCTATTCCTGCAGCCCTCTTAACATGGTGGACTTAATGGTGGACATCATGTTCATCATCGACATCCTCATAAACTTTCGCACCACGTACGTGAACTTGAACGAGGAGGTGGTGAGCCATCCAGGGAAGATCGCCATCCATTACTTCAAAGGCTGGTTCCTTATAGACATGGTAGCGGCCATTCCCTTCGACCTGCTCATATTTGGATCAGGATCAGAAGATGTAAGTGACACCAGAACTTAATCAACTTCCTTCTGCACTTGGCTGCTGGTCAAAACTAGGGATCACAAACTCAAATGACCAATTTGGCAGGTGGTGTTCTCCTTCCCATTCGCACAGTTAGACACTTAAAGGATTAGTTCACTTCAGAATTCAAATTTCCTGATAATTTCCTCACCCCCATGTCATCCAAGATGTTTTTGTCTTTCTTTCTTCAGTCGAAAAGAAATTAAGGTATTTGAGGAAAACATTCCAGAATTTTTCTCCATAACAGTGGACCTCAACAGGGTTCAACGGGTTGAAGGTCCAAATGTCAGTTTCAGTGCAGCTTCAAAGAGCGCTACATGATCCCAGACGAGGAATAAGAGTCTTATCTAGAGAAATCATCGGTCGTTTTCTAAAAAAAAATATAAAAATGTATACACTTTTTAACCACAAATGCTCATCTTGCACTGTAAATTATCAGGAAATTTTAATTCCTTTAATATATCTGGGATTTTATCATATCATGCATGTACACTATAAATCAAACCCATGATCTTGGCATTGGAATCACGGAAACATTCGGAACTAAAGTAACTATAATTTAGGCTATCTGCATTAAGAAAACAACTAAATCTTTTAGGGATAAACAGGTCTCATGGGCAGATAGTCTGAGACCTAAGCTATTTGTTTACCCATTTATTTATTTATTTGTTTGTTTGTACTGTGTCCATTATGTAGATCCGATCAGAGCATTTTGCAGAGGTCAGAGAGCTTTTAGCGCTGGTGGGCTGCTGATTCTTACGACCACAGCACGACTATTTCAGTGAATCAGGGATTACAGTATCAGAATATACTGTATGTTGTTTTCTCTCCCCCCCCCCTTTTTTTTTGAATGGCCCTCATTTTTGAATCCATTTATTTGGATTAGTGGCTTACCAAATGGGAGTCAATGATTATGATGAGAGAAAGAGAGGAAAGAGAAAACTGATGTTTGAACAGCTTACAGGCTGAATCATTGGCACGCCGGTTGGCTCGTTTCCTTGCTTGTTTATGTAGGCACATCCGTCAATGGCCTATCATGAGCTCTTGGCACATCCTGGCATATGGTTTTCCTGCTTTGTGGTCTGTTCCAGTGACAGCGACTCTGTCAGAGCCATATACAGCCTAAGGACACCAGAAACAAACACAGTGGCTTTTAAAATATTAAAGAATGGAATTATAGATTAAGACCTACTGGAAATGTCATTATTTGATGGCATGCAGTATATTTTTAGACTATGGATGAGTTTTGATGCTTGGTCTTGCTAAGTATATTGCTTTCGTCTAGATAATATTTTCCCAGAGGTCTCATATTTGCACAGTTTTTCTGAAAAGGGCCGTCGAGCTCCAGCCTGAAGATCACCCAATTAACAAAGCTCACGCTCTCAGCATCTGCACTCGTTTTCACTGGAGGCGTTCTCACATCTGTCTCTGGTTGCAACTAGGGCTGGGTGATATAGCTAAAAAAATCTTCATATTTATATATCTGTGATCTGAAATGTCTGAAAAGTGTGTGTGTGTGTTTTTTTGCAATCACAGGAATCCAAATGTCTAATTTTTTCACAACCAACAGTCAGAGTAGTCAAGTAGATTCAAAATATTTGGTGAAAAATATTATTAAAGGCATGGATTCCACACTATATTTCCCACACCCAAGATGCTTAAACATGTTAGCAATATTTTATTGACTTTCTCTGACTATTAAAAAACCTTGAGTATAAGGTTTCACTCAGTCGATTTAAACTTTCAGACAAGGCTTTGTTCAAACCATCAAAGTCTTCAAACTTTAATTGTCTACTTAAACAGTGGAATTTAAAATATAGGCCAATCCTATGAGGTCAAACTTGATGAACAATCAGTATAATTGAGCCTCGATCTTATCAGCATGTCCAGCTATAACTCAAAAACGTGATTTGCTGTGAACAGGATCTACTAATGAGTTTTTAATGGGCCGCTCATGACGGATGCAGCACTTCTCAACGTGAGAGTACAAAAAACCCACGTGCTTCGCTCCACAAGCTTGCTAACACACTGTCAACGCTCGTATGCATGCTAAGCAGTGCTGTCAGACGCATCCGTTAAGACATATTCTAAAAATACCCGGTGCGGGTCCTAACCTCGCTTTGTGAGGCCACCGTATAATTGCCAGCTAAACAAATGATCTCCCACCGGGGGACGAGTGATGTTGCTGAAGGAGTCGTTTCGGATGAGACAGTGCCCGCTGTCAGCTCCCAGGGACCTTTCTCCCGTCTCTCTGTCTATTGAACAGATTGCACCTGCAAATGAGGATTTATCTCTTTTCTGCTCAGTTTGGTTATGCGCTGTTTACCGAGAGCTGGACGAGAAGTGTCGATGCTGAAATTCATTACCCAGGTCTCTCGTGTCGGGTGTTTATTTTATCCTCATGGTGCAAAATTTTGATGAGATGGATCTCTGGTGTTGGCGGCGCAGTGTGTAATGGACTAAAATTAAACAGGATTATCAAAATATTAATTAGTGTGTGCAGACATTACAGTAGCACCCTGTTATGAGCTTTGGGTGTATTAGACCACAGTGTGTTCCGGCTCTTTTAATACAGTTAACTGTGGATAATTGAAGCTATAAAAGCTTACGGCTCTGTTCCAAAACCTTGTGAGCTGACTACAGTAATTCCAAGTGTTATTTAAATTACTCAAAGTGCATGGGATACTAAAATCACAACTGATTTCAGTATGGTTTGAAGTTTAAGTTAAGCATGTTGCCCAATACCAGTGTTTCCCATTGATTAATCTAGATTGTGGTGGCCTGCAATAGTTTAATCTGTCCTGCCACAGTATTATAATGAATTGAAAATATATTTAAACTTCTCATATAAAGGCCGGTTTCACAGACAGGGCTTAGCCTAAGCCAGGATTAGGCCTTAGTTCAAATTTAGGGTAGCTTTTATAAATGTTCACTAGAAAATAACATTACTGGTGTGCATCTTGAGACAAAAACAATGACACTGACATATCAGTTGCTTTCACTTAAAACAGCTCAATCATGCATTTTAGTCTAGGACTAGATTAAGCCTTGTGCAAGGACCTTTAGTGTGCGTTTGGGAATGTAGCGGGCACCAGTTGTGCATTTTCACATTTGCCTAATTCCCAAAATTTTTGTAGGAAGATGATTACAGCATTTCACTAGATTTGTAATTTGTAAAATCCATTTGTCAAGTCAAGTTATCTTCATTTATATAGCGCTTTTCAAAATACATAGTACTTCACAGTGACAATAGGAAAATTATTATTGAGCTAAAGTTGGTTTTTGATTGAATCACTTCCATTGTAAAAATTGTTAATTATTACTTTAGGGGCCGCTTAAATGACATCTTTCCTACTGAAAACTGAATACCTTTAATGCATTCTTTCCATTCATTTACATGTTTAGTCTATAGTTTTGCGTATTTGTAAACCTGTTTTCACAGAAATTGTAATTTTCCGCCAAAATAAAGGCTCATGGGTTTATTTTTTGCAAGTGTAGAAATTAGTATTCTACGGAAGAGGATTAGGGCCAAGCAATAATAAAAAAATAAAACCATCTCGAGATTAAAGTTGTTACATTGAGAAAAAACTAAAATTTAGAGAAAAAATTAGTTAAATTTAGAGAAAAAAGGTCGAGATAAAATGTTGAGAATAAACTTGTTAAATTACGAGAAAAAAACTCATTAAATTTCAAGAAAGAAGTCGAGATAAAATGTTGAGAATAAACTTGTTAAATTTCGTGAAAAAAGTCGAGATAAAATGTTGAGAATAAAGTCGTTAAATTACGAGAAAAAAAAAAAGTTAAATTTCGAAAACAAATTCGTTAAATTATGAGAAAAATGACGTTAAATTTCGAGAAAAAAGTCGAGATAAAATGTTGAGAATAAAGTTATTAAATTACGAGAAAAAAGTTGTTAAATTACTAGAACAAATTCATTAAATTATGAGAATTCATTAATTTAATGATTTTATTCTCAACATTTTATCTCGACTTTTTTCTTGAAATTTAACGAGTTTTTTCTCGAAATTTAACAACTTTAATCTCGAGATGGTGTATTTTTTTATTATTGCTTGGCCCTAATCCTCTTCCATAGTATTCTAATTTCCCTACTGTTGCATAAAAAAATATATATACTTGCGAAACGTCATTGTTTAATTTGCACACTAAACATGGTTTGGAGCTCTTAATTTTGAACTACCAAATTGCACCTGATTGATGAATTTAACTTTAAATTGTAAAATTTTCTTTCGGGGGATGTGTAGTACTGTATGCATTTTTATGCTTATTAGAGTATTGGGTCGTTTAACAGGTCATTCCTATTCTCTTGGACATTATTTGTTTTGGGGTCATATGATGCTATTTTAAATGTTCATTATTTTGAATATTAGGTGTAGAGTAGGTTAACATGCTATAATGTTGAAAAAAAAACACATTTTACACATACTGTAGATTGTAAAATACTCTGATTTCTACAAAGCCCCTCCTTGCAAAAAGCTCAGAGGGCTCTGATTGGCCAGCTGACCCAGTGAATTGTGATTGGCCAAGATTGTGTCAGAAATGTAACACCCCTTACCATAATCACAAGCTTCAGCTTAAAGCAATTGTAAACACAGTTAATAATGTCGTCAGTTTTACCATATCAGTTTGAGCTTGAGTCGGATTCTGAAAATCAAGCCGATCGATTGGAACCAACTTTGCAAGCAAGACTTGAGCAGAAAGTTTCACAGTGGTCAGTAGTTTTTGTATATAGCGTTGTACTCTCCCAGGTTCAGGAAGCTGTCCTCTGTAAACTACACTACGCACAAGCAAACATTTTGGGTTGTACTGCTCAGGAACAGCTTTATAAATAAATCTTAACCTCTGATTCCCAACTTTATGCGTGTTATAAAGTCAGAATTGTGGGTTATAAAGTCAGAATCGAGTGTTATAAAGTCAGAATTCTGACTTTTTTTGTAATTTTTGAGAAAAAGAACCTGATCAGCCTGAATGAGTCAAATGAGTATTTTCTGATCTTTCTTGGTTACCTAATGAGCATCTTCTCTCTTCTTCTCAAGACAACCACTCTCATTGGCCTTTTGAAGACAGCGCGACTCCTCCGACTGGTTCGTGTTGCCAGGAAGCTGGACCGTTACTCTGAATACGGCGCAGCAGTTCTCATGCTCCTCATGTGTATATTTGCTCTGATTGCCCATTGGCTCGCCTGCATCTGGTACGCCATTGGAAATATGGAGAAACCGTATCTGGACCATAAGATCGGGTGGCTCGACAATCTCGAGGTGTCCATTGGGAAGAGAATAAACACTAGTGACCCCAGCTCTGGGCCGACCATAAAGGATAAATACGTCACTGCACTGTACTTCACATTCAGCTCGCTGACCAGCGTGGGCTTTGGAAACGTGTCCCCGAACACCAACTCGGAGAAGATCTTCTCCATCTGTGTCATGCTCATTGGATGTAAGTCTGAAAAACATGCATGCAAATAGCTTAAAGGGATTGGTCGTTCCAAAACTGAAAATTTTGTCATTTACTCATCCTCATGACGTCCCAAACCTGGATGCTGATATATTCCTGAGAAACACAAAGGGAGAAAGTTTCCATGGAAGAAATAAAACAATTATGATGACTAAATAATGACAGTTTATTGTTTTGGTGAAATATTCATTTAAATAGTGAAAGCAATATGTACACAACCATTGAAATGTATGTATAGGTAATGTATAGGTAAAGGTATAAGGGGGGGGAATAATATTTTTCAGTGTTCAGTTGAAGTGCATGTCCTGAGATGGCTGTGATGAATTTGAAATGACTCAGGCATCTGTAAACTATTCATACTGACATATTTAATCTCTGTTTCAATCTAGCAGATGAATTATTATACTTGGAAACAATGCTGACTTTTTCAAATCAATATGTTTTATTGTCTTTTCATGACCCCATGACATCGTCTTTAATCCATGTCTGTTAGTCTTTAGCCCAGCTAGTGTACTGATAAATGTTGACAAAAATATATTTTAGCATACACATTTACAGTAAAACTGCACTCAGGAACAGACAGTCCTTGAGTATTTGAGTACATTATTAGTTACTGTAATTAAAGGGATAGTTCACTCAAAAAAAAAAAAAAATTAATAATAATAATAATAATAATAAAAATTCTGTCATCATTTACTCATCCTCAAGTTGTTACATACCTGTATGAGTTTCTTCAAAAAAAGATATCTTGAAGAATGTCGGTAACCAAAGATTTTTATTTTCAAGAACACGGGGGTTTTAATAACTTGGGGGTGAGTAAACAATGACAGAATTTTCATTTTTGGGTGAACTATATCTTTATAATAACTGCAAATCCATGTTTCACTGCCTGGAGTCCAGCTGTTTCTGTGAATTGCAGTGATCCATTTGCTTCTTTTTTTTATCTGTAGCTTTTGGCAGTCAGGTTTTGTGTCAAAGCTGTTTGTACAGTCAATCACAAAGCTCTTTCCCATTTTGGAGGTGTTCTGTGTGTTTTTCGCTGCTGCCGCTCAGTGGGCGTGACCGCAGTCATAATGGTCGACGGTGACGTCACATGCATACCCTTCTCTACATTTACTCATTACATTTTGCATAGCACCTAACTTTTTCTGCAGCAGTTTATTTCTGCTACAAAAGAAGTAATATCACCATCTACAGGGCATTGAAGGCACTATATATTTGATCTAAATTGGCCTCCACAGACAAAATGTACCTTGCATTTGCAATCTCACCTGTGTGACCTTGTCCTGTCTTCTCCAGCTTTGATGTATGCCAGCATTTTTGGGAACGTTTCTGCCATCATCCAGCGGCTATATTCCGGAACGGCTCGCTACCACATGCAGATGCTCCGTGTGAAAGAGTTCATCCGTTTCCACCAGATCCCGAACCCACTCAGGCAGAGACTTGAAGAGTACTTCCAACACTCGTGGACCTACACCAATGGCATCGACTTGAACATGGTGTGTTTGATGCATCCAGGTCTAATTGTTCAACCATTTTAGCCATGATATTTTCATTGCATGTGTTTTTTCAAATCTTTATTAAATTTAATTTGACACTTCATTAAGATAGGATCGGTCAGCATTTAGTTGATCCTGTTAAGTCGAAGTCACAGTTGTAAACACGACTGGGATTCTTCTTCCATGAGGGGGTTTGGCTTCACGACGGCTTTGTTTCCAGTCAGACCGTTATAGAACGCGACACATACATCTTCCGAATGTATTGTATGCAGAAACTTTTACATACAATAACAGTTCATGGTGACCACATCTGTCAAGCTCTAAAACAGATGAAAAAGCACCTTAAGAGAATAATAAAAGTAGTTCATACAGTGCAACTCATGCGCTGTTTTCCTTCAGGAAAAGACCAAAATTAAAGTTATTCACTGAAAATGTATGGAAGCTTGTTTCTGCCACTTATTTATTTATTTTTTTTAAAGAGGTAAATGTGACTTTTTGTCTAACAATTCTAAATTTTTTTCTCAGAATTATGATATAAAGTCAGAATCGCAGAATTGTCAGAACAAAGTCGCAATTCTGACTTTTTGCTCGGTACTGTGTGATATAAACAATTCCGAGTCAGAAATAAAAGTCTATAAAGTCAGAATTGCATGATATAAAAACTCGCAATTTTTGGAAAATATATACACTACTGTTCAAAAGTTTGGGGTCAGTAATTTTTTTGTTTCTTTTTTTAAAAGAAAGTAATACTTTTATTCAGCAAGGATGTGTTATGGTGCGTTCACACCGGACGCGAATGAAGCGGTAAGCGCGAGTGATTTACATGTTAAGTCAATGCAAAGACGCGAATTGACATCCTGCGGCGCGATTCGCGCGAATGAAGTGGCGCGAATGACGCGATTCGCGCGAATGACGCGGCGCGAATTGAGCGATTCGCGCGAATCGCGCAAGTTGAAAAATCTGAACTTTGGCGAATTTCCGCGCCGCGTTAACCAATCGGGAGCTTGCTCTAGTAGTGACGTGACGTAGCGAGCTGAGGCAGAAATTCGAAACAACAATGGAGGACAAAATCATCGTCGCTGTACATCTTCATACATTTATAGAAACAGAAATAAAAAGGATCGTGTTTGAAAGAAAGTGAGTGAGGAGGTCGGACAATCTGATAAGTTGTAAAAAACGGTCTTTACTCAATTTGAGCTATATATATACATATATATAAATACATATTAAGACTACAAGCCAACTAAAGACGACCAATTGAGCTTATTCACTGTAATTTACAATTATTTCCCCACTGACAAGTTGTGTTTATTCAGAGGAAGTGTGCAGAAAGCAGTGGGAGAGTCTGGGACACATAAAGGAGCGGGAGAGCCCCTCTCATGACGCGAATTCGCGTCTGTTGTGAAGGGATTTTCACGCGCGAATGAAGCGAATGTCACGCGCGAATGAAGCGAGTAAACTCAAAATGTTCAAGCGTCCAACTACGCGCGAATAGCGCGATTTATTCGCGCAAGTCGCGTCTGGTGTGAACACAGCATTAAATTGATTTTTTTTTAAAAAGCAACAGTAAATATTTATATTGTTAGAAAAGATCTGTATTTTGAATAAATGCTGTTCTTTTTAACTTTTTATTCAAAAATAAACTAACCATTCTGAGAAAAAACAGAATTTCAAGAAAAAAGTCAGAATTGCATGATATAAACTCACAATTGTGTGTTATAGTGTCCAGTTGTGTGTGTGTGTGTGGGGGGGGGGGGGGGTTGACTTTTTTATCGCAATTGTGAGTTTATATCACACAATTCTGACTTTATATCTCGCATTTCTGACTTTATAACTCGCAATTCTGACTTTATATCTCGCATTTCTGACTTTATAACTCGCAACTCTGACTTTATATCTCGCATTTCTGACTTTATATCTCACATTTCTGACTTTATAACTCGCAATTCTGACTTTATATCTCGCAATTCTGACTTTATATCTCGCATTTCTGACTTTATAACTCGCAATTCTGACTTTATATCTCGCAATTCTGACTTTATATCTCGCAATTCTGACTTTATAACTCATAATTCTGACTTTATAACTCGCAATTCTGACTTTATATCTCGCATTTCTGACTTTATAACTCGCAATTCTGACTTTATATCTCGCAATTCTGACTTTATATCATGCAATTCTGACTTTATAACTCGCAATTCTGACTTTATATCTCGCAATTCTGACTTTATAACTCGCAATTCTGACTATATCTCTCAATTCTGACTTTATATCATGCATTTCTGACTTTATATCTCACATTTCTGACTTTATAACTCGCAATTCTGACTTTATATCTCGCAATTCTGACTTTATATCTCGCATTTCTGACTTTATAACTCGCAATTCTGACTTTATATCTCGCAATTCTGACTTTATATCTCGCAATTCTGACTTTATAACTCACAATTCTGACTTTATATCTCGCATTTCTGACTTTATAACTCGCAATTCTGACTTTATATCTCGCAATTCTGACTTTATATCATGCATTTCTGACTTTATAACTCACAATTCTGACTTTATATCATGCATTTCTGACTTTATAACTCGCAATTCTGACTTTATAACTCGCAATTCTGACTTTATAACTCGCAATTCTGACTTTATAACTCGCAATTCTGACTATATATCTCTCAATTCTGACTTTATATCTCTCAATTCTGACTTTATATCATGCATTTCTGACTTTATATCTCACATTTCTGACTTTATAACTCGCAATTCTGACTTTATAACTCGCAATTCTGACTTTATATCTCGCAATTCTGACTTTATATCTCGCATTTCTGACTTTATAACTCGCAATTCTGACTTTATATCACGCAATTCTGACTTTATAACTCGCAATTCTGACTTTATATCTCGCATTTCTGACTTTATAACTCGCAATTCTGACTTTATATCTCGCATTTCTGACTTTATAACTCGCAATTCTGACTTTATATCACACATTTCTGACTTTATAACTCGCAATTCTGACTTTATATCTCGCATTTCTGACTTTATAACTCGCAATTCTGACTTTATATCTCGCATTTCTGACTTTATAACTCGCAATTCTGACTTTATATCACGCAATTCTGACTTTATAACTCGCAATTCTGACTTTATATCTCGCATTTCTGACTTTATAACTCGCAATTCTGACTTTATATCTCGCATTTCTGACTTTATAACTCGCAATTCTGACTTTATATCACACATTTCTGACTTTATAACTCGCAATTCTGACTTTATATCTCGCATTTCTGACTTTATAACTCGCAATTCTGACTTTATATCACACAATTCTGACTTTATAACTCGCAATTCTGACTTTATATCTCGCTTTTCTGACTTTATAACTCGCAATTCTGACTTTATATCTCGCATTTCTGACTTTATATCTCGCAATTCTGACTTTATATCATGCATTTCTGACTTTATAACTCGCAATTCTGACTTTATATCACGCAATTCTGACTTTACAACTCGCAATTCTGACTTTATATCTCGCATTTCTGACTTTATAACTCGCAATTCAGACTTTATATCTCACAATTCTGACTTTATATCTCGCATTTCTGACTTTATAACTCGCAATTCTGACTTTATATCACGCAATTCTGACTTTATATCACACATTTCTGACTTTATATCTCGCATTTCTGACTTTATAACTCGCAATTCTGACTTTATATCTCGCATTTCTGACTTTATAACTCGCAATTCTGACTTTATATCACGCAATTCTGACTTTATAACTCGCAATTCTGACTTTATATCTCGCATTTCTGACTTTATAACTCGCAATTCTGACTTTATATCTCGCATTTCTGACTTTATAACTCGCAATTCTGACTTTATATCTCGCTTTTCTGACTTTATAACTCGCAATTCTGACTTTATATCATGCATTTCTGACTTTATAACTCGCAATTCTGACTTTATATCACGCAATTCTGACTTTATAACTCGCAATTCTGACTTTATATCTCGCATTTCTGACTTTATAACTCGCAATTCAGACTTTATATCTCACAATTCTGACTTTATATCTCGCATTTCTGACTTTATAACTCGCAATTCTGACTTTATATCACACAATTCTGACTTTATAACTCGCAATTCTGACTTTATATCTCGCTTTTCTGACTTTATAACTCGCAATTCTGACTTTATATCTCGCATTTCTGACTTTATATCTCGCAATTCTGACTTTATATCTCGCATTTCTGACTTTATAACTCGCAATTCTGACTTTATAACTCGCAATTCTGACTTTATATCACACAATTCTGACTTTATAACTCGCAATTCTGACTTTATAACTCGCAATTCTGACTTTATATCTCGCATTTCTGACTTTATAACTCACAATTCTGACTTTATATCTCGCAATTCTGACTTTATAACTCGCAATTCTGACTTTATATCTCGCATTTCTGACTTTATAACTCGCAATTCTGACTTTATATCTCGCATTTCTGACTTTATATCTCGCAATTCTGACTTTATATCTCGCATTTCTGACTTTATAACTCGCAATTCTGACTTTATAACTCGCAATTCTGACTTTATATCATGCATTTCTGACTTTATAACTCGCAATTCTGACTTTATATCTCGCAATTCTGACTTTATATCATGCATTTCTGACTTTATAACTCGCAATTCTGACTTTATAACTCGCAATTCTGACTTTATATCTCGCATTTCTGACTTTATAACTCGCAATTCTGACTATATCTCGCAATTCTGACTTTATATCATGCATTTCTGACTTTATATCTCGCATTTCTGACTTTATAACTCGCAATTCTGACTTTATATCTCGCAATTCTGACTTTATAACTCGCAATTCTGACTTTATATCTCGCATTTCTGACTTTATATCTCGCAATTCTGACTTTATATCTCGCAATTCTGACTTTATATCACGCAATTCAGACTTTATAACTCGCAATTCTGACTTTATATCATGCATTTCTGACTTTATATCTCGCAATTCTGACTTTATATCTCTCAATTCTGACTTTATATCTCTCAATTCTGACTTTATATCTCTCAATTCTGACTTTATATCTCTCAATTCTGACTTTATATCTCGCAATTCTGACTTTATATCACGCAATTCTGACTTTATATCACGCAATTCAGACTTTATATCTCGCAATTCTGACTTTATATCTCGCAATTCTGACTTTATATCTCGCAATTCTGACTTTATATCTCGCAATTCTGACTTTATATCACGCAATTCTGACTTTATATCACGCAATTCAGACTTTATATCTCGCAATTCTGACTTTATATCACACAATTCTGACTTTATATCACGCATTTCTGACTTTATTAACTCGCAATTCTGACTTTATATCTCGCAATTCTGAATTTATAACTCGCAATTCTGACTTTATATCACACAATTCTGACTTTATATCTTGCAATTCTGAGGAAAAAAAGTCAGAATTATGAGATTAAAAAAATCGCAATTATCTTTTTTATTTCATGGCAGAAACAAGCTTCCATAGTAATGTATGGAAAAGAGCAGAAATAAAAAAGTTCTCATTTTGTGATCCACAAAAAAAAAAGAGAAGAAAATAATATCTGTTTGGACTATAAGGGTGACTAAATATCAAGAGTAAATAATGGCAGACTTTTCATTTTTGGCTAAACTATTCCTATAAATGATCTCTGAAATGCTATTTGAACATGTTATCACAGTATAAATGTGTGTTTATGTACTGAAAGCAACACTTGTCTCTCTCCATGTCTGCCTCGTATGAAATGGACTGACCTCGTCACCCTGGGAAGAGCAGGAGGTATTTATATAAACGCAGGACTCATCTTCATTCATGTCTTAGCTCTTAGTCTCTCCCATTCACATCAACCTTCACTCTGTTCTGGACATACTGTACTGATGCTCATCTCAGTCACACAGTACAGAAACTCCTTCATATTTAACACTCTCCTTCAAGGTCTTCTAGCAGGAAATGCATGTTTTCAAAAATTAGTTTTGGGCTAGGCAATATTTATCATGGTACTTATTTTAGACATCTTTTTTTGCAACCAACTGATGCATATATCCTAATATATATATTTTTTTCTTGTGATACTGTCTTAAAAAAAAATAAAAATAATAATACTACTAATAATAATAATCAAATAAAATGTGCATCAAATCATCACAATTTCAAAAAAATATTTATTTTTGGACTGGGGAATATAAAAAGAGCTGTCAAGCAATTTGATATATATATATAAATAAAATATTTTTCAGCATGTTGATACATATGTTAGTATTTATTCTTGTTATACTGACTTTAAGAAAGCAAATAAAAAAATAAAAATAAAAAATAAACAATGACAAAATAAAAAGTGCATCAAAATGCTATATTTTTCCAGCAAAATCATTGTCAATATATTGCAAATATTTAATATATAGCCCAGTCCTTGCATATTCAATGCTAGCATGAATTAGCATATATTAGATGGAGATCTATGGTAGCCATTCTGCTTTAGATGAGACTTGGAGATTAAAAGTTGCTCTTGTTAAAAAGTCTGCAAGTCTGCATGTTGCTAAGAAACTGAATCATTTCTGTTGGCCATTATTGAACCCTCATTATTTCAACTCTTTTAATTTATGATTGCACTGCTCATATGAGCACAGTAGTTGGCACTTGCATCATTAATCTGTCTCTTTCTCGCCACTTTAGCTGTATGAATACTTTGGCAGAAACATCATAATGCAAAATAATTTCATTAGCAGTAGAAAAAAATCTCAACACCATATGGTGAACTGTCACTTCAAGGCATCATAGAAGAGCTCCTGTCTTGAAGGCTGCATCACATTCAATATTTCAAAATATTAATGTTTTTACTTTTGATCAGATAAATGCAGCCTTAGTGAGCTTAAAAGACTTCCTTCAAAAACACTGAATAATCTTACCAATCCCAAACTTTAGAACAGTAATTTCTGTTCAGTTTGTTAAAAACTGTACTTAACATTTGTGAGTGTTATTGTTATTATAATTAGTGCTGTATTGTTAGTGCCAAACAGCAGTTCACTGAAATCAACTTCAGTCAGGATGATGCCAGTGTACATGACTGTGTTGGAACAGAGCCTCTAACACCACAGAATAACTAACAGTGTAATTATAGATAATGTCTACACTAATGTGCTTCCTTTAATCTTCAGTGATGGATCTGAAAGAGTAATTCTCACGTCTCTCTGCAGGTCTTAAAAGGGTTTCCTGAGTGTTTGCAGGCAGATATCTGTCTCCATCTGAACGACAGTCTCCTTCAGGGATGTAAGGCATTCAAGGGTGCGACTCAAGGATGCCTGCGTGCTCTCGCTATGCGCTTCAAAACCACCCATGCTCCTCCTGGAGATACACTCGTGCACTGCGGAGACGTTCTCACCGCACTCTACTTCCTGTCTCGAGGATCCATTGAGATTCTTAAGGACGACATAGTGGTGGCCATTCTGGGTGAGAGCTCACAAGCTTGTTTTAATATATGCACACACACACACACACACACACAACCAGGGCCTGACATTAACTTTTTTGCTCACCAGCCACTGTGGCTAGTGGTTTTCCAAAGTTACTAGCCACTCAGCATTTTCACTAGCCACAATTTTGACATTGACACCATGGGTAAAAACTGCCATATAGATATTCTTTATATAATCTCATAATTCGGTAGCAGGTATATTATGCTGCTGTCACTTTAAGATGCATGGATCCATTATACTGTTACACATGCGTTTTCTTTCTCAACTGTTTATGTTCACCTAAAACATAACTGTGTTTATGTGAATACTCACAAAAGATCGACATTTTGACATCATTTTGTGTGTATTTGACAGTTTAAGAGCAATAAGCAGTGAAAAATAACTCAATTTAGTACAGAGAGGCGGCTTTATGTGTGCACACTTTGGGAGTGAGCACAAAATCTGCGGGAATGAGTAAAATTATGCGCAATCCCACGGCGAAATTCAAGCCCTGTAACACCAACAATATTCCTCTGGAGCAAATGAAACAAGTGAGTGAGGGGAGGTGGGTTTGTGTGTCAACTCGCTGTCGGAGAGATGAGAGAGAAAGAGCAGCTGGTATCGTGTAGCTATTCTGTAGAAAACGAGTATTGGAAGCGTATTTCAGTATCGATATGTATCGATCTATATTTTTGAAAACACTACATTGCACTTTTTAAATTTTTAGAACATTATAAATGCTTTACTGTCGCTTTTGATTAATTTAATGCATAATTGCTGAATAAAAGTTTCAGCAGTTTCAACGTTTCTTTAGACATAAGTCTGATTTCTTTGTGATTAGTATTCACTAAGTTACAGTTCATTTTCTGAGAACTATCAGATTGGACTTCATTCAGAGGGAGACGAGAGATCACGCATCATGTTAGTTTTCTTTATTTTTCAAAAAGCACAGCATTTTGTTTTTACTCTGAGTGTACACAAATAAAAGAAGATATTCTATAGTTTCAATTTATATATTACTTATGTCTCTATGACAAAAAAAATTACGGAGTATTTTATGTCTGTTTTGCTGCAATGTGAAAAAAATCCTGCAAAACGCGCCGGCGCGCTTTCAGACCTCAGGGAGTTAATTTCTTTCCAAAAAAAACTTTTTGGCCTCCAAACTTTTGAATGTTGGTTAGAAGGAGCTTTAACTGAATATCCCTGCTCTAGATATTTAATTAAGAAATCACTTTTTTACTTATAAATGACTATTTTAATCAGAGGTAGACTATTTTTAAAAAATCATGCATAAGAGTATATTTCATTGTCTCATTATTTCTCACTGTGCTCTTGTGATCGATGGTTGCTGAATGTTTAGTAGCTCGAGTTGTGTGTGTGCGCTTGCTAAAAGCAGCCTGCAGATATTACCGCGTCACAGCCGCGTCCTGTGGAGGACTTTCTGCCTAGGCATGTTGTTTACCGATGCGGCGGTTAGCAACGAGAGCGAGAGAGGGCACACGCTGTATCTCCCAGTGGGTAGATGTGCCATTGTCCTTACATGCTTAAACACAGCAGCAGAGAGCCCAGGTGCCCAGGGTGCAGTTTGCTCTGTCTCCAAATCAAAAGGCAGAGTGAAATGTATCCATTATTGTTCTCTCAGAAAATGTCAAACAGATGAGCATATTCTCGAAACAAGCCTGTCTTTTCTTTTCAGGGTTTTTGCATTGTGTTCCATTCTGTGCCTGGAACCGTGTCTGATAAGAAGAGGCTTCTGACATTTCTATTAACTGGCTCCTGCTAGCTGTGTTTGGCATCTTCAAAGTACAGGAGAGAGAGAGAGAGAGAGAGAGAGCTGCACTGGGCTTTTTATAGCTAACGGCCTATAGAATGCAAGTGCACGTTAGAGAAGGTGAGGGAAAGAACAAAAGAAAATAACTGTAGAGCCTGTCTGATCTGAATGGAATACTAGATTAGTAGTGGTTGTCAAATGAGGTTTTTTTTAATGGCATATGCTAACATTGATAACTAGATGATGACTGATATAGAGTTATACAACTTAAAACACATGAGATGCACACATATGCACTACCGTTCAAAGGTTTTTATATAAGAAATTAATACTTTTATTCAGCAATAATGTATTTATTCAATTTAAAAGTATCACTGTTTTCACAAAAAAATAAAGTGGCACAACTGTTTTCAGCATTGATAATAATAAGAAATATAGCGGAGAGCAGCAACTATCGGGGTTCAAGCACTTTAAGGCCTTTAAACACATGCATAAAAAGGTATTGTTTCATTTAGCAAGCCTGTAACCTTCTCAATCATAGACCATTTACAGCCAATACAGGCAGTTTACCATAGGAAACATGGTTTTCAATGCTTTTTAACAGTTATAGTGTGACCTATGGTCTGATTTTCAAAAAAATTGGCATACTTTTTTAGAATTTTATGTCACATGTGCTCACCTATTTTTGGTGAGTCTTTGTTTAGGATTAATTTGCTTTTGAGTGTATATTGACACACCCCTTTTCTAAATTACCCTGTTATAGCTATCCAAAGGGTAAAGTTATTTTTTATTATTATTATTATTGACCTGTAGAGTCCAGAGAATCATACTGCACTGGTTTAGTTCCAATTGGGCGAAAAACCTAGGAATAGTTCGCAAAAGTAGGTTTATTACATGATCATGAATATTTAATGAATGATTTGATTGACAGCAGTAGTTCTTGAGGCAAATTTTTCAGTATGAGAAGATCCATCAGATGATATGAATATCGTGTGTATGTGAGAAACACCAAGTGATTACAGAGGTGTAAAACTCGTTAGTGCCACCTAGTGGCTGATTTCTTTCAAAATTCTTAGGCCCCATTTACACTGCACGGTTCAAGTGACCCAATTCCGATTTTTTCCTCCCATGTGGCACAGATCGGATATGAGTCACGACCGTGTAAGCAGGAAAAAAGCACATGGATTCCGATTTTCACAGATCGGTTTCAGGCCTCATTCATATGTGGTTATAAATCAGATATGAATCGGATACGTGCGTTTGCGCCTGCAGTGTAAGCTGACAGATCGGATATTCCCCTGTAAATGCGACTCCGGCGTCATTGAAAAGTGAGGGTTGTTTAACATTTCGCGTTACAGACATACCTATAACAAACGGAACATCTGTAGTTGACTGGCAGATTATTAATTGCATTTGTTTGTGTTAAATTAAAGGCGATCTGACTCTTGAAATCACACTTAGTGTTCGTTGTCGCTGTTGTCAGTGACGACGGCTCGTGCACAGACGCGCGCTTCAGTCCCTATTCGTTCCATTGAAACCACAAAATAAAAAGCACACAAACTTGCAAAATCCAAAATTGTTATATAGCTCAATATGTTTAGTCTTATTGTTTAAATCTAATTTTCTTGATTATTTATTTATTTTTATTTTTTGCGAGTCTCATGCTTTACCATGCCTCAGAGAAAAACACTATTTTGTGAAGTAGCTAACATAGCATAATCAGATGCAGCTTTATTTTTAGTAACAGTAATACAGCATTTTCTCCATCATACGATAAGTTTTAAAATGAATTGCATGCCATTTATCAACACAATCATCCAGCATTTAATATGATATTGTAAAATGGATCTATCTTACTGCAGTGTGTAACAGTGTCTCACAGCAGCCTCCGAGCGAACGCACAGAGTAACGTTATAACATCATTTTCAACACTCTCAAATGTATCTAATATGATAAACAGAGCTGCGTTTCCTCATGACCGGAAAAGCGGAAGCGGCGGCGGCGACTGTGTCATAATAAGAGCTCCAGCTCCTCGTTCAGCTCCACAACACTCGCTCCTGCTCTTCTTCATACTGCAGTAACGTTAATAATCACATCCATGAACATGATTTCTTCCTGAGTCCTATCCCGATTATTTTCCACCAGCCGTTTAAGTGAAGACCACATGTCCCAAGATTCCACGCTCAAACTTGGTGGCATCAAGCTACACCTTTGTTTTGAATAGGCCTCTAGCGGACAGAAAATATTACATAGTGCACCTTTAAGGTCACTCGGTGCCCATCTTAGTAATTTCAGCCATATGCTTAGAAAGGGAAAGATGAAAATCAATGTAAATTTGACAGTACTACCATAAATTCTGCTGCTAAATCTCAAAAAGACATAGTCTACTTGAATGAAAACAAGTGAGTGAATTTGGACACTGAGTGCACCAGAAAGGGTGTTTTGCATAGTTTGTCTGACAGGTGTTCTTAACTTCAACACAGTTTAAAAGCTCTATTTTTTCATCAGATGAATATTCGCTGGCTAATCCGGTGACATAATAGGGTCAAAACAAAGAACAGTGCAGACAGCCATGGGGAAAAGTTCTTAAACCTCACAAAGTGACTATTTAAATTGAAATGCTGTCGATAGAGCTGAACTCGTGTTGAACCCTGAGCGTTCGTTTAACAATGTTCTTTGGATCCATTAAAAAGAGAAAGTGCTTCTCATCTCTCCTCTTCCCCACTGGAAGGGCCCACAATGCTTTGTGTCTGCTGCTTTATGGTGAGATTTAGAAAGGTATCAGATCCCTTATGAACAGCTGTGTCAGGCATTTTAGCCAGTTGAGTTTAATGTCACCTGCAGCTCAGTCACGTCTCTCTTATTTAAAGCAGAATCACTCGGTGGGCCTGACATTTACCCGAGAAGCGGCCCAGCTGAGAGCCCGCTGATTTTTGAGATAAACTATAACTTGAATGGACTTCGGTGCAGTACTGTGGTGGCATTTTTACCATTTTATAAAACATAAGAGACAATGGTAAGGAAAAATGTATAATTAAATTAAACTAAATTTGCACTTCCTAAAGGAAGAGCAGTGCTTGTAAAGGTAATCTTGTAAAGATTTTTTATTCAGCAAGAATTAATTACATTGATCAAAAGTGACAGTAAAGTCATTGATAATGTTACAAAAGGTTTATTCAAATAAATGCTGTTCTTTTGAACTTTCTATTCATCAAAGAATCCTGAAGAAAAAAAAACAAAACATATCAAGGTTTCCACAAAAATATGAAGCAGCACAACTGTTTTGAACATTGATAATAATAAGGAATGTTTCATATCAGAATGATTTCTGAAGGATCATGTGACACTGAAGACTGGAGTAATGATGCTGAAAAAATTCAGCTTTGATCACAGGAATAAATTACATTTTACTATATATTCAAATAAAAGTTATTTTTTTTAATTTTACTGTATTTTTGATCAAATAAATGCAGCCTTGGTGAGCAGAAGAGACTCTACAAACATTTAAAAATCTTACTGATCCCAAACCTTTGAAAGGTATAGTTTTTCATTTGTCTCTTGTTTTATAAAATTCTTTGGTTCTGCAATAATGAAATGCTGCATCACAGCTGTCATATCACTCAGCACACTTCTTGTTTTCAGTTGCACACAAGAATCAATAGTGTAATATTACATGAGGTGGCTATAAATTATTAAATATATGCAAGGAAGGCAAGACCAATTACAATTCAGAATGCAAATAGAAGAAAGAATGAAGACCAATTGGAATGCAGTTTGTAGATATTAGAGTTGCATCCTTAATAAATTATAAGGATAAAGTCTGGCTTACACTGGAAAATTTTAATTAAGTATAATGTTTACAAAAACAAAAATACACTGAATACACTGAAAACAACTGGTGTAGAAACAATTTGATTTGAAAAGTGCACAATTAATTACAAAGAAAAAGCAAGTAATACACTGAATTAAATATGAAATTTTGAAGTAGCAAGACTGAAATAGTATTTCCCTGTAAAATGTATTCCAATAATCTTTGTTTTATTTATAACTTTGAAAAATCGTAGATAAATGGATAAACTGTAAATAATAGACAGATTGTCTCCTGAAAGAAAGAAGTGATTCTGAACTGCCTGAAACAAGTCCTCAGTAATTCCATTCTCATTTCCTGCTTGAATCTGTGTAGGTTAGTAATAAATTTGCATAATGCCAGACTATGGTCTTCATTGGCTGTCGGCGAACAACATCTACTTTGCCCCGCCCTCAAACACTGTAGTTGTAGCTGAGACTGCTAGAGTTTGGTTCGTGTTGTTGACGTGTTGAGAAGACACTGTTTTCTGCGCTGCCAAAGCAAATCCACTTTGATACACTTCCAAAGAATGAGGTTCAAATTGATATGGAAAAACAGACACCATCATTACTGTTATTATCACTGTGTATCAAGTCTTGAGGAAGATCTGGAGTTGAAATTCAGAAATGGTTATGGGTGTTTCGTTTCTGATATACTCTGTAAGCAGTCGACCAATCACAGCAAACTGAGCCATCTGACCAATCAGAGTAGAGCAGGCTCTCAGAAAGGAGGGGTTTAGAGAAACCAATCCTTTATTGAATGTTTCAGACACTGAGAAAAAAATTAAAGTGCTTTCTGACCTTGGATGAATGTAAACCTGTTATCCGAGACTTCTAAAACACAATCAGGAGTCTTTAAAATAGCATAATAGGTGCACTTTAAACCATTTTGTAATTCAAAAGAGCAATTCAAATCCTGTATTCTGTGACCTTTAAAGAAAGGCAAAAGAATAAACAGTTGTTATTCAACGAGAGGTTGAGGGTAAAAAAAAAGCAGCATATACCTGACATCATCCGATTCATATTCCCCAGAGATAAAGCGTGCGCTGATAACCCACATGCATTCTGTCCTAAACTGACCTTGCTTCCCCAGACACACTTACAAAGACACAATCAACATCTGAAATCACATGCTAACACATGCATATAGATCTCTAAGAAGGCACAGTGTGATACGTCTTCTGTGACACAGATGTGCAAATAAAAAAAATACCCAACCTGAATGTGTCCTTCGTTTTCCAGGTAAGAATGATATATTTGGAGAGATGATCCACCTGTACGCTAAGCCTGGGAAATCGAACGCAGATGTCAGAGCGCTCAGCTACTGTGACCTGCACACCATCCAGAGAGAAGAGCTGCTGGAGGTTCTGGACATGTATCCAGAGTTCGCAGACTATTTCCTCACCAATCTGGAGCTGACCTTTAACCTGCGAGATGAGAATTCAAAGGTACTTCCCATCAAAAGCAAGAAATAATATACAAAACAGATGAAAATAAAGGATTTATCAGTCACCTGAGATTATTAATGCGTGTTGTTGTTGTTGGGCTCCTTCTCTTCAGAGCACTTATTCACATGCCAGTGATTCAGACGGAGAGGACACGAAGAGCCGAAGGAAGATCTCCTTTAAACGTAAACCATCAAAAGGTGAACATGAACGATTGATTACATTACACCATGCCACTGTTGCAGGAACTTAGGCATAAAATGCATAAAAAGTGAGTTTCCTGTACAAAGACATAACTTGATGCTTCACTACCATAGTATGATGCATTGTTGAAGAAATCAACTAGCTAGTCATGACGCTCAAAATCCCCCACAGATCATTTATTATAGCTTGTCAAATTTGCCCCTATTTGGGTGTGAGCAAAAACACGCCGTTTTTGTGTGTGTCCCTTTAAATGCAAATGAGCTGCTGCTCCCGCCCCCTTTCTAGAAGAGGGCGGAGCTTTAACAGCTCAACAACAACAAAGCTGGAGAATCTCACGCAGCCAAAATGAGGATTGTCAGTAACGGTGTTCAGCCTTACATTGTTCAAACCGGAGTCGACACTGATGGAGAGACTCAGGAAGAAGTTGGTGGATTTATACCATTATAGGCTGGTTGTTTACACACGCTGTGGACACATATCTGTGTTCAAACACCTTATAAAAGTTCATTTTGCATAATAGGTCCCCTTTAATTAATGCCAGATTTTTGCTGTAAATTATGGATGTGGCATCTCAAAACTATTTCTTTTTTTGTCTCATTTATTTCCAGATTTATTCATAGATGCCTTCTTACATACTAGAGCTTGTACACACGTGCACTCTTCAAAAATAGCGATTTAAATCTCTTGACAAACTAAAAGACGTAAATGAAATTTGTTGATGAACATCTATATCTTTGGTGACCTCTTAAAGGGATAGTTCACCCAAAAATTTAAATTCTGTCATTAATTATTCATAATAATGATTTATAATGTATATTTTGAAAAAAAAACTTTCTACCTTTGTGGGGCTTGAAAGTGGTAGTTACATAGGCTGTCAATGGCCCTCCGATTTCATCAAAAAGATCTTCATCTGTGTTCCAAAGATGAACAAAAGTCTTGCAGGTTTGAAACGACATAAGGGTGAGTAATTGACCCTTTGCAGAGAGTTTGATTGACAATCGATCTAACCAATCATAATGCCGAATCCGCCATTTTGTCTGACAAATCAGTCAGGAGTTAATAGTTTAACCTCGGTGGACTTGAACTTAAAAAATAGTGTGTATTGACGTCTTTCCGCATGTTAAACATAATTTGTTCTCATGTTCATTCATGTTTATTTGATGCTATAAATTAACTAGTAGGAAGAGATGATCGGTTCATGAGCCGCTTGAGCTGAGGCGCTACAGCAAAAGTCACAAAAACGTTTTTTATTGTTCTAATTTCTTTACAAAGTTTTAAAGCTGGGACTTTGTTAAATATCATAAGTAACCTGCTCTGTCTTGTCTGTCGACGTGTTGTCAGTGTCCTCTTTGCTCCGCGATGTATTTTTCACTCTGTGTGGCGAGACAGCGCCATGGCTTGTCGGACAAATCAACAGTAACTAAGGGGGGCGGGTCTTTGCAAAGGGTCAATTAATGACAGAATGTTCATTTTGGGGTGAACTATCCCTTTAAAACATTGTTGGGACATTTTAAAACACTTACCGTGGCCTAAATGCACAACTTCGATGACCAAGGAGAACCAAATGTATGGTCATAAAAATGATCTACTCCGTAGTCCAAGGAGAAAGACAATATTTCTTTAATGTGAAGAGTTTTTGACCTCATTGACCCCTATTACAAGGAAATTACTGCTTAATGTACTGAGACACTGACTCGAAAGACCATTTTGTTTTTGCACCTCACTGATCATTAAAGCTATCTATAGATGAGCCCATAATCTTACATCTTGCATACTATACTAAAACATGACCATTTCTGTAATGTTTAACAATGATTATGTCATCACCCTTACGCTTGTAGACAGTGTTTATGAATTATGATCAAGGGTTGAGAGAAATTCTGTTCTACTACATTGTTGCTTTAACTTATTTCTTTATAACAGGCTTCTATGGGAAGAAAATGGTTTAATTTGTTAATTACACTAGTAAACATGAACAACAATGAACAATATTTCTACAGCATTTAATGTTAATTTCAATATTTACTAAAACTTTTTTAAAATCAAAAGTTGTGTCTGTTATCATTAGTTAATGCACTGTGAACAAACATAAACAATGAAGAATTGTATTTTTATTAACTAACATTAAGAAAGATGAATACTTGATGAATTCATTTCTCATTGTTAGTTCATGTTAGTTAATGCATTAACTAATGTTAACAAATGAACCTTATTGTAAAGTGTTACCAAATAAAATGCATTGGTTTTTGTCAAATTATATTTATAGTTTGGTACATTTTCATTTAATATTAAACATTCATACAAAGTAAAAAGTTTATTTATTATAAAGACCATACTCAATATATTTTCTTTAGCCAAAATGTTGGTCAAAATAATTTTTTTGGCTTAATTTCACCATAAACAGAAGCTAAATTAGTTATAATTAGCTATTTTCTTAAAGTTGGTTCTAAGTATTTTTTTTTTTTCAGTGTACTCTGTACATCTGATTTATAATCGGAGCTCTTTCTGCTTAAAAACATGTTCAGACAGTGTTGTTTTTCATCGGGTCTAATCTCGAACATGTTTTGTAACCCTTACCGATTGCCCTGTAGGAGGAAGCCTCAAAGAAGTGGACAGCGAGTGCAGGACGGAGCGGCGAGAGTCTCGTCTCAGCTCTAAGAGAAGCTCAGAGGACCGTCACACCTCCAGAGAGGAACAGCAGAGGCTTCTGGGAGCAGCAATAATAGAGTATCCATCTGTACAGAGCTACCCCTCCACACCGGGCTGCAGTCCTCCCACCGAAGACGCTGAAAAAAAGACATTTGATGGTGAGGTTTCAGTGGTATTTCATCTTAACACCATGTCCTAACCATGTGTTCTTGTTGTCCATTTCTGTTGTGTCTCAAACCTGAAGGGACAAATATAAACACACAAATTCACAGGTTTTTAAATCATCAGGGAAACTTGCATGCCCTCTAATATGTAATAAAGAATTATCGGTTATCGGTATCGGCCATATATATATATTATATTATATTATTTTTTTAGAAAATGACGATGGTTTCTCTAGATAAGACTCTTATTCCTCGTCTGGGATCATGTAGAGCTCTTTGAAGCTGCACTGAAACTGACATTTGGACCTTCAACCCGTTGAACCCCAGTGAAGTTCACTATAAGAAATTATTTTTTAATAGAATTTCTTGGTAAAGACTGGTACATTTATACAGCAATAATAAAAAATCTCAAGTAACCTAAAATGTGTTAATTTAGTGACTGAACTGCTTGTTTTCAAACATATTATTTAATATATCACTAAATTACATCAAGGGTCAAATAAAATAGAAAGGCACATTAAAGTTAAACGTTACAGTTGCATGATAAAACCATTTTTGTGTGTGTGTGTGTGTGTGTGTGTGTGTGTGTGTGTTTACGTTCATTGTACAGGTCTGATATAAAGTATGTTTTTGCTCAGGTGACCAAAATGTGCGCTCAACAGAGAAAAGTTTTGTTCATCGAGAAAAAAAATTAGAGGGAACAATGCATGGGGGTGAGTAAATTATGAGGAAATTTTAATTCAGAAGTGAACTAATCCTTTAAAGAGGCCATATTATGCCCTTTTTCAAAGTCTTTGTTTTTGGGCTCTACTAGAACAGGTTTTCCTGCTTGAATAACACATTATTTTCCTCATATTCTCCATTGTTGCAGCTCCTCTCTTCTTAGTCTGTCAGTAACGCTCTGTTTAGTTCCTGTCTCTATGAAGCCCTCTTTCTGAAAAGAGCAGTGTGCTCTGATTGGTCGACTGGATCAGTGTGTTGTGATTGGTCAAGCACTTTGAGTGTGTTTAAGAAATGTCCCGCCCCTTTCCATAACCACCAGTTTCAACACACTACTAACCAACTCAACCAGGCCCCACCCCTTTATTCTGTGTATTAATTATTTAAATGAGGAATATTGTGACATGTTTGTTCCCGGGAGAAAACTCAAGACTACAATGGAGCGTTTCAGAGAGTTCAGAAACAGTGACATGGATATAGAGAATAACTTCCGCTGGAGGGACTTTGGAGCTTTGCAGACCTCATGTCCAAACTGCAACAATAAAGAAAGATGAACATGGAAAAAGCATAATAGGTGATTTTTAACCGAAAATTCTACTTTCATATTATAGCTAATTTAGCTTTTATGGTGAAATTCTAAAAGTTGAGTCTAATTTGCCTGATTTGGTCAGATGCACATGGCTGGGAATTAGAGGCAAATGTCAAAGACAGTCAAAAACAGTGAAAAACAATGACCAAAATGAAGTCATCTAGGAGAACTGTGTTCATTATATGGCAGACAGACATCGCTCTCCTGTCTGTTCCCAACAGCCCATTTTGCTTAATAAAGGTTTCGGTCGATCTCTTGAATCCTGACTCGGACATCTCAAAAACTCAGAGACTTGGTCAAACAGAAGCTAAAGTTCCCTTAGCTATCACAAATGTCTTTCATTCACAGGAACAGATTTCCAATACGAAATGTGAGTGAATGACATTACATTACAAATCTCTTAATGAGGATTTTTAAAAATCATATTAATTCAGACCAATAAATCTGAGACTGATTTGTGAACCTGTTGCAAAAAGTTCAGAAACATACCAATAATAATAATGATAATAATAATAATAATAATAAATGACATATTTTATAAATTCATATAGCACTTTTCTCTACACTAAAGACAAACTTTATGTTGGCTTGAGAAAGCCTCTCCAAAAATTTTGAAGTAGTTTGTAAAGCTTAAAGATTTAAATAGTTATGATAGCTAATGAAATATTATAGAGCATAACTAGAAAAACCACAGTCCTCCAAAGTTTTGGAAACACTCTAGGTTTCAATTTCCGCATAAATGTGTCAAATTTACTTGCAGTTATCAATGAAGAGAAGCATTGTTGTTGTTGTTAATTAGCTCTAATAAGTTTTGAATTATTTTAATAGAATAAAATTCATTACTTTTTTATATAAAATGTTTTATTAGTTTGTCCCTGATGTAATAAAGATTGACATGGATTTATGCTGATATAGTCCAAAAGCTTTATAGAATATAGAAATGTCCATGAAAATAATAATCTATTATAGCATTAAATAATAATTTCAACATTTCTCACAAAATCATCACATTCAACATAATCCACACATGCTTTAATTTCTATTACATAAGAAAGAATATTTTATAATAATATTAATTGCTAATAATACTACCATAATTTTTTCCTTTTTTTTAAATTAGTAATTTAATTTAATTTCTAAATATTTAGTTGATCATTTATATTATGTATACTATGATGGCAACATTAATAGTCACATTAAAAAGATTTAAATGAAGGAAACACTGAATTATTTACACTTATCAGTGGCTTTGCATTCTTGCACTATCATAATCCTTCAAGAACAATCTCTGCCAAAGCATAGTATGTAAAAAAAAAAAAAAAAAAGTATGTTGACCTTCACAAATGTTTAAAATGCTCTTTATATTCTGTGCTTTCAGCGAAGATAAAACGGGCTTTTAGCTTGATGGATGACTTCAAAACAAAACAAACCATTGTACATTCATCCTTAAAACTTTTCAGACATTGTTAGTCCTTAAAACACTGCTCGACAGGGTATAAAAGGAAAGCAGAGCTCAGACACTAAAAAAAGGTATTGATCGAATCAGTCTGTTTCTAAATCCAAGATAAAGCAGCATGATGAGCGAGAGAGAGAGAGAGAAGTAGATGCCACGGTAAAACAGGGTCTTTCAGGAGCTTAAGGCACAGTGCGGCCCGTTTTACAGGCTTTAGGAAAATCCGCTGGGCATCTATTCCCTAACTCTCCTCAACGAGTACACAATGTTCCCTCCTGTGCTACAGCCAAACAAGCTAATGCACACCAACCACCAGAGAGAGGGATTGCCATTGGAATATGACCTCCACGTGTACACACACACACACACACACACACACACACACTAAACTGAACATGATCATGGTATTGAAATATTAAAGCAATAGTTCATGTAATCGTTCTGTAATCATTTACCTTCATGCCAATCCAGCCTCAGGATGTTCTTTTTTCCATACAGTATGTATGAAGAATCAGACTTTCAAGCTCTAAAAAGCA
Source organism: Chanodichthys erythropterus (assembly GCF_024489055.1). Taxonomy (NCBI): domain Eukaryota; kingdom Metazoa; phylum Chordata; class Actinopteri; order Cypriniformes; family Xenocyprididae; genus Chanodichthys; species Chanodichthys erythropterus. The sequence goes on along the minus strand of NC_090234.1, from coordinate 15,469,756 downwards.
CAATAAAATGCTTATAAATGCGGTCCATTGGCTAATATATCGGTTATTGGCTTTCAAATATAAAGAATTATCGGTTATCGGTATCGGCATAATTTTCATATCGGTGCATCCCTAGTTGTATACAGCTAGGTATGCACTGAGATGAACATTTTGACCGATAATCAATAATTCTTTATTACATTTTAGAGGTCATGCAAGTTTCCCTGATGATTTAAAGCTGATGCTTGTCATTTTTTTCTTTTTCTTTTTCCAGGGTTATTTTAGCTAACAACAACAACAACAAAAAAAATATTTCAAGACTACATTTCTCTTTTTCATTTAGTTTAAAGGGGTGGTTGATTAAGATTTGACTTTTTTAACTTTAGTTAGTGTGTAATGTTGCTGTTTGATCATAAACAAAATCTGCAAAGTCACAACGCTCAAAGTTCAATGCAAAGGGAGATATTTTCTTTTACAGAAATCACTTTTTAAAGGGTTAGTTCACCCCAAAATGAAAATAATGTCATTTATTACTCAGCCTCATGCCGTTCTACACCCGTAAGACCTTCGTTAATCTTCACACAGCACAAATTATGATATTTTTCATGAAATACGATGGCTCCGTGAGGCCTCCATAGGGAGCAATGACATTTCCTCTGTCAAGATCCATTAATGTACTAAAAACATATTTAAATCAGTTCATGTGAGTACAGTGGTTCAATATTAATATTATAAAGCGACAAGAATATTTTTGGTGTGCCAAAAAAAAACAAAATAATGACTTTTATAGTGATGGCTACAGAAAAGGATTAGGGCCAGGCAATAATAAAAAAAAAATAAAACCATCTTGAGATTAAAGTTGTTAAATTTCGAGAAAAAAGTCGAGATAAAATGTTGAGAATAAAGTCATTAAATTATGAGAAAAAAGACGTTAAATTACGAGAACAAATTTGTTCAATTATGAGAAAAATGTTAAATTTCGAGAAAAAAGTTGAGATAAAATGTTGAGAATAAAGTCATTAAATTATGAGAAAAAAGTCGTTAAATTACGAGAACAAATTCGTTAAATTATGAGAAAAATGTTGTTAAATTTCGAGAAAAAAGTCGAGATAAAATGTTGAGAATAAAGTCATTAAATTACGAGAAAAAAGTTGTTAAATTACAAGAACAAACTCGTTAAATTTCGAGAAAAAAGTCGAGATAAAATGTTGAGAAAAAAGTTGTTAAATTACGAGAACAAATCTGTTAAATTATGAGAAAAATGTTGTTAAATTTCGAGAAAAAATTACAATTGTGTGTGTGTGTCTGGAGAAGCCAAAATGAGGATTGTCAGTAACGGTGTTCAGCCTTACATTGTTCAAACCGGAGTCGACACTGATGGAGAGACTCAGGAAGAAGTTACAACTTTTAGAATGAAACTGGACGTTTCTGAACGGTTAGTGGATAAATTTATGTAGTTGCTGTGGAGTTGATTCAACTCATCCACTAGCATGTGCCGTCATGTTCATCTTTTGTGTTGAATTGACCCTCGTTTGTGAAGCAGTCCGGTGTAAAATGACGGCATGACAACAACACTCTACTACAACAACTCTTCCTCTTCTCTAAAGCAGCCCAACATGGCCACACCCCCTTTGTTGTGTGTTCTCAGGGGTGGGGTTTATGTAAATTTTAGGAAGAAGCAGCTTGTTGTAGTCCTTAAAAAGTGATTTCTGTAAAATAAAATATCTCCCTTTGCATTGAACTTTGAGCATCGTAACTTTGCAGATGTTGTTTCTGCTCAAACACCAACATTACACACTAACTAAAGTTAAAAAAGTGAAATCATAATCAACCACCCCTTTAATGCTGCTCAGCTTCAAGGCTTCAATATGCCCCACTTCTGGTTTCAGCAGGAAATCTGCACTTTTCATGGTGTTTTTAAAGAGAAACCTCACCCGTTGAACATGTTCAAGTATCTTCTCAGTCTCTGTCCATCCATGAGGGTGAATCTGTCCTGGAGGAATCTAATTTCACTACACTGCTCATGTCTGGTTCCTCCACAGTCTGTGATCGGACATAAATTGGCATCTTGCGCAGAGGCAGCCGTTCTGATCAGCGTGGAGCAGGTGTCTGTGAGAGATAACCATTGGCTTTAGTGTTTCTATTAGTCCTGAGTCTCACCGATAGGAAAGTCACAGCAATATAACACCAATACAAGTGCTAACACAGAGACAGCAGCCCTATACACGCACCTGAGATGCAATTTCTCAGTTTCTTCCTGTACAACATCATTCTGTGCAGGACTTTATGGTGCATGTGTGTTCGGGGAATCACGGACAACACCGAAAATCAATATAATAATAAAATAAATGCAACTAATATTATAATCATATATAGTAAATATAACAACACATCCCACCTGTTTTGTTGTTGATGTCAAAGGTCATGTGTCCAATGAAACTATAGTATTTTGATGTAAATTCTAGTCAAATAGAGTTTTGCAAGGATGATGCATTTTTGTAGACCAAAACTGGGAAATGAGCATTTTAGCACTTCCCGTTCCATCGTCTCAAAGTCTATGGGTTTTGTGAATGTGTTTTCTGTTAAGGCCTGTTTTGAACACAAGCTCATGATATTTTCACGTTTTATTATCAGCAGTAATAGCCCATTGTGATTTTTAAAAGCTTTTACGCGTCTTGAAAAACCCATTTGCTAAGTGTCTAAATGGGACTACAGAGATTGTCGGGAACATTAAACATCATCACGCTGAACAGATAAACTCAGCTACTCAATAGTCCACTTTTAAAGCCTTGTTGTGCTTATGATCATGCTCTTTCTAACTATTCTAACTCAAACTTTAAGGGATCACGTTTTTTAAATAAAGACTGAAATTTTATAAAAGTTATTCAAATTCATAAACGTTGTGTGAATTTTATCATGATGAACAAAAAGTGTAAGAATCATAAACTTTTGTTGGTCGCAGATCTTTTTTTCTGAAAAATCCTATTGGGAACCAAACTGTTACACATTTCAGGAGGGTTTTTACAGTAACTTACTGGCAACACTAGATGCCACACAACAAATCCCAGACAGTAAACTGATGTCCTGTTATAATTCTGACATATGGTGCTCCATGTGTTTGCGATATTTCTGACATGGACAAATGGATTTGCATTTTGCAATGGTCTCTTTGATGTGTCCAGTGTACACAGTTGCAGAGTTGTAGACACAGTGTAATGCAAATCACGGTATAATGGTATATAACTGTATGAATTACAGAAATGTCTAACAGTGCAGGGAAGATTGGCCTAGGCAAATATATGTCATCGCTGCAGCGCTCTATTAGACAGATGTGGGTTGTGTAAAAAAACTATTAACAAAACTAGTTTAAACTTGGAAAACACACATGGAGAAACAATCCAGCTGTTTTGAATGCACAAATGCATACTGTGTGAACCCATAATGCATCATTGAATCCTTGGATATCATAAATCCAATCAATGATGGTTTCAAAAAGTTATCATTAATATCCATGTAAATATGAATGCCTTAAAGTTAAACTGGTAGTCCCGCCCCCAAAATCCCAAGTCACAGTGAAGCACTTTTATAGGAATCAACCTACGTATGAATGTCTTATTACTGACTAGGAGAATTTAATCCTATAAAGCCTGCTGTATATTTGATAAACACATTTATGAAACCTCTAAATTATGATCAAAACATGATTAAAATGTCACTGTTGTGCACATTGTATTACATTCATTCTGTTGTCTGATTGATATAGTTTATACCCCTTTTAGCAAGTAAAAGGCCTTTTAGTATAATTGTAAAAACATTTCTCTTCAGGATGTGGTTTGCTTATCTTTTTGCTGTGAAAACTTTACTGATTTTTATGAAGTTTATTTGTTCATCTCTCAATCATCATTGGATTGCATTATTTGTTTTGAAACTACAGAGTTTTGATCATGAAATGCATTTAAATATCATCTTACTAAGACATTATTGGAGATAGAGAGTGACAGCTGATATTTATATGCATTTTATGTAAGTATCTGCTGTACTATTATACAAACCTTTTTTTCTTTATGGGGTTAACATACTTTATACCTGTTCTTTATATTATTTACAGTATTTTTAATATTTTAACATTTAAAATGTACACGTTTATAGTGAAAAATGAACAATTATGTGCAGTAGCAACACATGGATGTGAGCACAAATGTGTGTATTTAAAAGAGTGTGTGTATTAAATACCTGTTTTAGATATCCAGACTGACGGGTGGTTAGCTGACAGAGTCAAAGCAGACATGGACACGGCTGCACAGGTACAGGCCGGCGCTGAAGATGATGATCTGGATGGTGACATCACGTATGGAGAAGTGGAGCACAGACTAGACCAACTGCAGGAACACCTGAGCAGGTAACACTGAAATAATGCTTCATTAGCACTCTGGATGAGCCGTGTTTGACGACATCGCAAAATGATCAGAAACACAAGCTTGTGATTGCATAATCGATATTAATGCTTTGATTGCAACAGTATATTTCAAATTGGATAGTAAAAAAACCTAGTATGGGGTCAGGTGACTGGAGGAGAGGAGTTGTGTGACATTAGCTTACAAAATGTAAAGTTATTTCATATGTTGAGCATCAGTTAAATTACATTTTAATTAAAATAATGAAGACAAACCGCTTTTTCTAATATTCCCTTTCATGAAGTGTGTAATATAGCTGTTTGTGAAGGTAAAAGGTCTGCAAAGATATAAAGATCAAAGTGCACGACAAACTACGTTATGGTCTCCTAAAAGAATCAATTCTGAACTGCCGAAACAAGTCAACAGATATGGTAATAGGAGTTTCGGTTCAGATACGCATTGTAAGCGGTTGACCAATCACAACAGACTGGGCCATCTGACTAATCAGAGCAGAGCAGGCTCTGAGATAGGTGGGGTTTAGAGAGACAATCTTCGAACAAACCGTTTTCAGACTCTTTGAGGAATAAGGTAATGCTGCAATGTATATTATGAGAAAATTAAGGTGTTTTTTGACCTTGTATGCATGTAAACCTATTGTAGGAAAAAAGAGAAACCTTTAAACATAATAGGAGTACTTTAAAATAAACATTTAATAACATGGAGTGATGCACTGTGCACACTAAGATCAGGAATGTGCATTATTATTATTAGAGTTAATAAGTGCATAAATGCATTATTATATGTTGACTTTATGATGCAACACTATTACTGTAATTATAATAATTATGTTTTATTACAATTATTAAATACAATTTATTAATTGTATTCAATTAATAAAATATATAGAAAAATGATTCAAGCACATTTAAAATGACTTTCAATTCGTGTTGCATTCCTGTGCATGATTAAATATTTTTTGTTGATAGCTTCCCTTCAGCCATGTGCGTATTTGAAATGGTGAAATACTGCATCTCTGAGAGGCGAGTGAGTCTTCCGGTACATTACACTGTGTTTCCAGGGGATCTGTGCACTGCAACAAATTACACTAACCACATGCACGCCTGCAATAAACATTACTAAAAAAAAAAACATTGCTTGTGGTTATCATTCACATGCACATGAAAATTAGCCTCCGCTGACAAAACAAGTTTAGATAACAGCAGTTAAAACACACATACATACATACACACACACACACACACACACTGACACTGAAGCAGCAGGGTGAGCAGAATCACAGCAGGTGGTATTTTTAGCTGTAATACTGGCTTAGAGAGAAAGACGCATCAGGCAGCAAAAATCCTGCATCAGCTGAGCTCCATATCTCACATCTTAAAGCACAGAATCTGATGAGGCCTGACAAGGACATGTACGGGTCATATTTAACAAATTCATATTTTTATTAAAGACAATGAAACCTGTTTTTAGGACATTACTATTTTTGCTTGCACTGTGACAATATATTCAGGCACATTTTCCTGGGGTTTTAATGACTTTAAAGGGGACCTACTGTCCCTTTTACAAAATGCAGTGTAAGTCTCTGGTGTCCCCAGAATGTGTCTGTGAAGTTTCAGCTCAAAATACCCCACAGATCATTTATTATAGCTTGGCAAATTTGCCCTATTTGGGTGTGAGCAAAAACACACAGTTTTTGTGTGTGTCCCTTTAAATGCAAATGAGCTGCTGCTCCCGCCCCCTTTCCAGAAGAGGGCGGAGCTTTAACAGCTCAACAACAACAAAGCTGGAGAATCTCACGCAGCCAAAATGAGGATTGTCAGTAACGGTGTTCAGCCTTACATTGTTCAAACCGGAGTCGACACTGATGGAGAGACTCAGGAAGAAGTTACGGCCAAGTAGTATGTCCGTTCTGCGCCTGCGTAAGATGAAATGCCTTTCCGTACCAGCAGGTGGTGGTAGCTGAACAGCCAATGAGAATGATCAGATGGCCCAACCAGCTGACGAGCTCCGACGCCGATTCAACATGTCAAATCGGCTGAAAAAAAGCAGATGAGGACCAACTTCATCCGATGGTGCAGAACACACTGAGAAAACTTAGTCGGCCGATGAACAATATCTGCCCAACAGCCGACCATCGGCTTGGTGTGTTCCTGCCTTTATGATTGCTATTAATCATTTAATAGCAATCATAAAGGCAGGAACACACCAAGCCGATGGTCTAATATTTTTACCAAAATATAGCTTGGACGGAAATGCTCCTTTTTTAGCAATCGAGCTTGCCAGGGTCAGCTTGCAGGCTATCCAAACTAAATAGTGTTCTGTGCTCGTCTGTGCAGCCAATGACAGAACAGTTAGCATGCTTTGCTCAAACTTTTTCCATGACATTAGAACTGGTACACCGTTTTCGCTTGCGAAAAACAAAATGGTAACACCATGGGTGGAAACGTGCAGATTAAGGGGCGGTAATATTATAATAAGATCCCCTTCCTTCATCACTAGGGGACAGAAATCTGAGCGGCTCGTTTTTTTCACATGCTTATAGAGAACATCTTACCAAAACAAAGTTACTGGGTTGTCCTTTTTCATGTTTTCTGGGTTGATAGATGCACCGGTTCCCGATTATAGCACTTAAACACGGAAAAAGTCAGATTTTCATGATATATTTGAATATATAGTACATTAAACATAAAAGTATATTATTTTTAAATAATATAATAAAATATTAAATATTTATATTTTATTTATATGATTAAATTGTTTATATGTACACATTTATTATGTGTCTGTGATATGTGTATTCTTATATATATATATAGTAAAAGTATATTAATATAAAAATATATTTTAAATATAATAACATTTAAATATTTATATTTTATATATTTAAATTGTTTATATGTACTATATATGAGTACTAAATATATATATATATATATATATATATATATATATATATATATATATATATATATATATAAATATATGTTATTAAATAATGTATTGCAGCACTTGTGGCATAATACAGTAAAATATGGCAAAAATTTTGAATAATAGGAAATTTAAAGTAAAGCATCTGGACACATTACAGTAATGAGAATTTGGTGAAATTGTGCTTAATAATCATGCAAATAATATCACAATGTGAAAATATGAAAAAAATAAATGTAATTTTCTTTATGCAAAGTTTTGTTGTTTGTGTTTGTTTTTTGATGAAATTAAATTACCTTGACGTGTTTTTGGCAGGTTTCGTCTGATTGATTGGAAAGATTCCAGGGAAAATCTAGGCATTCCATATGCTGGCATACACATGCACATATGCTTAAACGATGCATTTAAACAACTATTGTATAGAATAGATCATCTGTTTGAAGGCGTTTAATTTGTAATTCCTACAATTATATATAACTGTAACTATGCACAATACTTTAGCTATAATAGATAGCTTGCTTTCTCTAGGTAACTTAAAAATTAAAAAAAAAAAAAAAAAAAACTTTTGCCAAGATCAAGATCACACAAAGAAAGTTGTGATATTTAGAAAATAAAAGTAATAATGCATATGATCCTCTGTAGTTTCAAAACTGTCATCATTTTTGGATTTCTGTGTGGTGCTGTTTAAATGAACTCAAAATAGGATGCAACCCGTATCTTGCGAATTTAATCAGCGCTGTTTCTTCACACAAGATTTATTACAGCTTCAGCTCCATATAGAAAATCATTAGACGTGCAGTGTTGAACCGCTAACCATTCAATTTAGCTCAAGAATGCTCTAGTTTTGTTCCCGCACATTTTTGAGTCTGACTTCTGCACAGAAGTGTTTTTGGTCTGCGCAGGAGCATCAGAAGTGTGCGGCTGCGCATGCATGCAAGACCATTTCCAGCCTGCAGACTCCAAGAATGAAGGGATCATCTTATTCCTTTGTTTTCTGAGAGGTCCAGTTAATGGATCTCTATTTTAATGACTAGGTGTGCCTTACACACTGATTAAACCTGCGCCGGCTCATTGAACACTCATATCACATACTATAAATGATACCTCTGTCCTCACGGTTACCTCCGCACATGTCCATTAACTGGATGAAAAATGAACATGCCTCTTTTCTTCGAGGAATGTTAATAATGAACGCTACTGCTTCTGAAATGTTCATGAATGGCCAGATCATGGTTTTTATAGAGTATTCATGCCTCGTTGGAGCAGAAATGGTGTTATATTGCAGTCATCTCTCTCTGCTAGGCCCTATCGGTCTTTGTCAGGTGACGTCACACTCGTGAAAACCGAAGTGCATTATGGGTGTCGCCGCCATTTCTGAGGTATCCAAACAATCTCTGTATCAGTGCAGAGTTATTTCTTCTTTGGCTACTTTTCATTGTAAAAATGGCACACTTTTGTTGTGTGAAAAGCTGCAATAATATGTCCCACGATAGAAAATGTCAAAAACTTTACTACGAGATTAGATTTAGTCGGTTTCCTACTTGAAAAAAGGCTGTACGGAGAGTATGTAGAAGCAATAACAGAGGCGCCGGATCGCATGGGTTGCCGCGGTGATCGCAAAACATCACTTTCGTCAAGATATCTCCATTCATGTATGTTTGCTTTCTACATTTCACAAAGGTAAGTTAGAGGTTTCTGTTTTCTAAAGTAGAAAACGTTATAGCAACGCATTGTTTTGGATTGTATGTGCTATGAAACAAGTCAATTTAAACTGAATCCCTTTACTTGAATATGTCTACATTTTTTTTCTTAATTTTGCTACAGCATTTTTATACTTAAGGTACGACATTTTTGCTCTGTATCCATATACTGATTCTTATTTTCTGACTACTTTTTACAGCTGTGGTCTGTGGACCTTTTCATCATTTCATTGCAGATCAGCCTGCTTAAAGATTATGGAGACTGACCCTGACTGGACACCATCCCTCCCTACATTAAGGCCACATCAGCATTAAACACAGGCTGTGTCTCAATCAGCTCCCTAGTTCATTAGTTAGGGCACTGATCAGGACGGTCTCAGTCACAAAATTTGTATACACAATATACTGATTCAAGAGCTCAGAGCTGATTGAGATGCACACACAGATGTAAGGAAAAACAATCCAGTCAGCTACTTGGGTAAAGTTGGTTTTATATTTGCACATTCAGACTTCTGATAAATTGAGACTTTCCAATAAATATGCAATAAATTAATGTTTGCGAATTTTAAGCAGCGACATGATATTGACAACCAACGATTGTCAACTTATAACATTTTTCACAGTAAATCAAAATAGGCAAGTATTGTTTAATGACATATTTACTTGTGAATGTCCACTGAATGTCCAATGTAGTGTGATTAACAAGGCTATTGAATACGGATGTGCGAATATAAAACCAACTTTACCCAAGTTAGTCAGCTAACACTATGGTCCATCAGGCTGGAGAGAGTGATCATCTTCACACTGAGAAGATGCAGGAGGCTGGAGGAGATGGTGATCTGCATGTGCAGAAGTAAACCGACTTGATATGTACAGGATGTCTGATGTTTGTTTTGGAGATGATGATGTTAATGTACTATACGGGTCTGCCAAACCTGGGAACCTTTATGGCGTTATTACAATTTTTTTTTTTTTTTGTGCCTCTGCGCATGTTTGAATCTTTTGTAGAATTGTTGTGTAAAAATGTGCTGATGCTTTATCCAGTCTTGCATGAACAATAAAGCATGTATAATTAAATTTTTCAGGGTGATTTGTAGATTTATGTTATATGCACTTATAGTATTAACAGGATAATTAATAATATACACAATCTGTAAATCAGATATTTAACTTGCATGACATATCTTTGTTTTTATTATTAAGGCTTTTGGACAAAAAAAAAGACTCATAATGTCATTGACCCAGACAACACAGAGGTAGATGGAGGACAATAATTTACAAATTATTTTGGCTCTAAAAGGTATACTATATCAGAATGTACTGTAATAAAATACACTATTAAATTCTACATACATCTCTGATGATGCCTTGTTTATTGGAACAATGTTTATAGTGTTATACATTGGTTTATGTACTTAATGCAATAAAGAAAAAAAAATGCATGAAAAAAGGGTAGTATTAGTTCAAAATTCTTCCTGATAATACTAAACCATCCTTAATCATGCACTTGTTATATACGGTAGTTAACACGACATCATCATCATTATCGTTACTATACTGTGTTATCATGCAGTCCTTCCTTCAGAACATAAATAAATCCTGCACCCATTAGTGAAATATCTGTGAGCTTCGAGGGATTTATAGTTTTTAAATTGTTCACTATGCGTTTATGCCATAAACAAGACAGTTAACAATATTTAAGTATGATGATTTAGGTAGCAATGCGGGGTCAGTAGCACTCCAACTTACTGCAGTCAGTTCGTACAGATCTATGTTATGAATGGATGGAAATTTCTCCAAATAACGGTCCCTGGCATCTTTGGTGAGTTTATCGCGATATGAAATTTTAACTTTGTTCTTGTGCTTCTTCATATTTGCGAGTTATTTGCTTGTTATCTCAACTCGTGTAATCTCTTTCATTCTCACAGTCAGCAGGGATACCACAAATATGGCGCCGCGGTGACGTCACACACAACAAAATCACGTGTCTGACAAAGACCGATACAAACTCGGTCATAAATAACTTTCTCCTCAAAGTTGAGCAGGTAAAGTGATAAACTGGAAATAAGCATTCAGATGCATGTATCGCTGTGCAAGATCTCCCCCTGCTGTACAGTCAATGCCAGTGAACTATGGACATTCAGTCAAATATATTAGAACATACTTTTCCTTTAACTGAACTGCTGAATGAAGACCTTACCAATTTAAAGGATTATTTACTGCAGTTATGTTCTATAGAGCTGCTTTGAAACATTTTGAAAAGCACTATATAAATAAAATGAAACCCTTTTATCAATGTTTTCTTATTCTGCTAGACTCTGTCAGAGTATTTAACTCATTTAAAGCATTTTCTGCTCTAAATCTAGGTTCGCGCTTATTTATTTTCAAAAGGAGCATTCTTTATGTAAATAAATAGTATGAATAATAGTTCCACGTATAATAAAAGTGAATAGGGACTGTTGCTGTCAAAATGACAAAAACAAGCACTGTAGTTCATATGATGTGCTTGTAACAAGTAAGAACCAATAAAGCTTAAACAATATTTGATGCACAATATGACAACTTTGTGTAACTTTTTTGGTGTTGGTAAGATTGTGTTGCTTTTGAAAGAAGTCTCTTCTGCTTGCCAAGGCTATATTTATTGGATCCAAAATACAGTAAACACATTAATATAATTTTTTTTTAAATTATCTTTAAAAAAAAAATGATATAGATATATATGTCTTTACTGTCACTTTTGCTCAATTTAGTCCTTGCTGAATAAAAGTATTAATTACTAATACTTTATTAGTAATTAATTATTAATTACTAATACTAAAAATCTAATTATATATCTAATTATATACAGTACTGATCAAAAGTTTGAATTTTTAATGTTTTTAAAAGAAGTCTCTTCTGTTCACCAAAGCTGCATTTATTTGATAAAAAAACAAACAAACAAAAAAACAGTAATATTGTGAAAAAATATTACAATTTAAAATAATGTCGTTCTATTTGAATATATGTTAAAATGTAATATAATCCTGTGATCAAAGCTGAATTTTCAGCATCATTACTCCAGTCTTCAGTGTCACATGATTTATTATGAACATTTTTTATAACCTGCAATACTTTTTTTCAGGATTATTTGATGAATAAAAAATTTAAAAATAACAGTATTTATTTAAAAAATAAAATATATAAACTACTGTTCAAAAGTTTGGGGTCAGTAATTTTTTTGTTTCTTTTTTTTAAAAGAAAGTAATACTTTTATTCAGCAAGGATGTGTTAAATTGATTCAAAAAAGTAATAGTAATCTGTAGATTCTGTATTTTGAATAAATGCTGTTCTTTTTAACTTTTTATTCATCAATGAATCCTGAAAAAATTATCACAGGTTCCAAAAAATATATTAAGCAACACAACTGTTTCCAACATTGATAATAACTGAGCATCAAATCAGCAGAATGATTTCTGAAGGATCATGTGACACTGAAGACTAGAGTAATGATGCTGAAAATGCAGCTTTGATAAAAGTAATATAGAGTATATTAAAATAGAAAACCATTTAATTTTTTTTTTTAATAATATTTAACAATATTACTGTTTTTTTCTGTATTTTTGATCAAATAAATACAGCCTTGTAAGAGACTTCTTTGAAAAAACATTAAAAATAGTAATGTTTCCAAACTTTTGACCGGAACTGTACAGTATACACACACACATACATAGCTATACATATGTATTACTGACCCCAAATATCAGTGTACTTAAAAAATCATATAGGTTCCATGGAAAAACAAAAGTCATACAGGTTTGGAACAACACGTGAGTGCGTAAATGAAATTCTGTCACATAGAACGATTTGTTCCAGATCAGTTTTCTCATAGCGCTCTGGTCACTGTCTCACCAGGTTGGAGTCTCAGATGACATCAGACATTCAGAGTGTCCTGCAGCTGCTCCAGAGGCAGACGTGTTTAGGACCTCCGGCCTACAGCAGCCTCACAGGTGGCCCAGAATGCAAGAGACCAGCTATCAGAGTGCAGCCCGTCGCTTCTGCAGCCACCAACCCACCACCCTGCAGATCACAGGTACATCTTCTTCCTTACACAGGCAGTACACAAACCTACAGGACATGAATTCAAATTTCCTGATAATTTCCTCTCCCCCATGTCATTCAAGATGTTCATGTCTTTCTTTCTTCAGTTGAAAAGAAATGAAGGTTTTTGAGGAAAACATTCCAGGATTTTTCTCCATATAGTGGACTTCACTGGGGTTCAACAGGTTGAAGGTCCAAATGTCAGTTTCAGTGCAGCTTCAAAGAGCTCTACATGATCCCAGACGAGGAATAAGAGTCTTATCTAGAGAAACTATTGGCCATTTTCTAAAAAAATGACAAATTATATACTTTTTAACCACAAATGCTCATCTTGCACTGCTCTGTAATGCGCCACGCATTATATTATCATGTTGGAGAGGTCACGCAAAAGTAGTAGTACCTTTCCAACATGATTACATAATGCGTGGCGCATCGCAGAGCAATGAAAGATGAGCATTTGTGTTTAAAAAGTATATACATTTTTATTTTTTAATTTACAAAATGAGCGATGGTTTCTCTAGATAAGACTCTTATTCCTCGTCTGGGATCATGTAGAGCTCTTTGAAGCTGCACTGAAACTGACATTTGAACCTTCAACCCGTTGAACCCCAGTGAAGTCCACTATATGGAGAAAAATCCTGGAATGTTTTCCTCAAAAACCTTCATTTTCGACTGAAGAAAGAAAGACATGAACATCTTGGATGGCATGGTGAGATAAATTATCAGGAATTTTTTTTCTTAAGCGAACTAATCCTTTAAGTTCACAAGACTGAAATACATACCCAAACCGTCTATAAAAGTTGCTATAAATTCCTCATTTTACAGGAATTTTTGGCCATGGCAAACATCCATCCGAACCCCAAAGACTCTCCATCAGGTCTGTCCACACAGGACTCCACTGGCATGTACAGTTTCATAAACAGCCAGACTCTTCCTCTGACACGACAGCATTCAAAATCCCTGCTTCCAATCCAGCACTCTTCCCCCCCAGACGCACCGCTTAACAGCGCAGCGACAGGACCTCCGGATCTCCACCGACCGCTGTCTGATCCAGGACTGCTGAAGGAGCAGCACTGACTCTCTCGTCTACAGGACGTCACACAGCTCTTCCACTGGAAGTATAAAGGACATTTTAAAACAGGCACTGGCCAAAAGTTTAATACTAATGCAAGATTCTCCACTGGCACTCGCCTGTACATTCGCTTCCTCTGTGATGTCACTTCCTTCTCCTGCGTTATGCTCCTCGATGCTGTCGAGGAAGATTTCGAATGGATTCTTGGACAACACTTCCATTTTCAGGAAGTAAATTATCATAGACAGAGGGTGATACTTGTCTTGGACACTTTTACACATACTCTGTGTTCTGCACACTTTTACACCGGTGTAAGACTCAGGATATTGATGGCAGTTAATATATCATAGTGTCTGGCAGAATTTCTTCCCCGTTTTATCATTATCAAATTACAAATGATAATAATGACATTTTACACTTCCATTTGCAGAACTCTGTGGAATTACATACAGTGTGGTCTACTATTGAAAATTCTTTATAAAAAACAATCATTTTTTTGCATTATTTTCCAATAGCATAGCATTAAAATAAATATAGCATTTTTTTTAAATAATGCAAACATGTCAAACTGTAACAGACCAGACATGTTAAATAATAATAACATTATACATTATTTTTAGAATGTAAAAATATATATAAATTATACTAGTAACACTTTACAATAATGTTTTATTTGTTATCATTAGTTAACTATATTAGTACAGAGCCCCGTACATGACATGCAAGAAAAAAAGTAAATTCTGTGCACAATTTACTATTTCATTCCCTTGATTTACTAAATCGTGCGCACAATTTACTATTTCGTTCTCTCAGTTTGATAAATTGCGCACACAATTTACTATTTCGTTCCCGACTTCATATATCGCAAGCACAATTTAGCCTACTATTTTGTTCCCTCAATTAACTATTTTGTTTCCTCGATTTACCATTTTGTTCCCTTGATTTGCTAAATCGCGCACACAATTTACTATTTAATTCCCTTGATTTGCTAAATTGCACGCACAATTTACTATTTCGTTCCCTTGATTTACTAAATTGCACACACAATTTACTATTTTGTTCCCGTGATTTACTAAATCGTACCCACAATTTACTAATTTGTTCCCTCAATTTACTATTTCGTTCTCTTGATTTTCTAAATCGCGCAAACGATTTACTATTTCATTCTCTTGATTTACTATTTCAATCCCTCGATTTACTAAATCTCGCACACGATATACTATTTCGTTCCCTTGATTTACTAAATCACACCCACAATTTGCTAATTAATTCCCTCATTTTACCATTTCGCTCCCTTGATTTGCTAAATCGCGCAAACGACTTACTATTTCATTCTCTCAGTTTACTATTTAGTTCCCTTGATTTACTAAATTGCACACACAATTTACTATTTTGTTCCTGTGATTTACTAAATTGTACCCACAATTTACTAATTCGTTCCCTCAATTTACTATTTCGTTCTCTTGATTTTCTAAATCGCGCAAACGATTTACTATTTCATTCTCTCGATTTACTATTTCAATCCCTCGATTTACTAAATCTCGCACACGATATACTATTTCGTTCCCTTGATTTACTAAATCACACCCACAATTTGCTAATTAATTCCCTCATTTTACCATTTCGCTCCCTTGATTTGCTAAATCGCGCAAACGATTTACTATTTCATTCTCTCAGTTTACTATTTAGTTCCCTTGATTTACTAAATCGCATGCACAATTTACTATTTCGTTCTCTCTATTTTCTATTTTGTTCGTATTTTTATTAGTGTATTTTTATTAACACTAACAAAGATTAATAAACACTAGCAAATGCTTTGCTCATTGTTAGTTAACCTTAGTTAATACATTAACTAACATTAACTAATGAGACATTATTGAAAAGTGTTACCATTATATTATAAGTCTAACAATTTGAAAAGTTAAATGACAGCACAAATATAAATATAAAAATTAAATACTTTAATATAAATGCGAATTTTTATTCACTTATTAATTCAATGCATTATAATGTAAATTCATTTTACATCATAAAGTTTCATATATACGTTTTAAATTGAAAAGTTAAAAAGATTTTCCATGTGCTCTCAGAGTTTTGGACCTAACTGCAGCAAAATATTGTTTGTTTGCAAATGTTTAATTTTCTGCAAATGGAATCTTAAGTAGCTGTCATGTACATACATTATACCCCTCTATTAAAGGAAAAGAGACGCATGGCTGAAGATTTTACCCGTTGCATGTTTACTGCAACATATTGGGAAGCAGGTGTATGTCGGCATGTTCCAGAGCTGATCACTGAACGCACTCCTCACTAATTTATTTGCACATGGTCATGCTAGCTTGAACCAAACTCTGCACGGCTTAAAACAACTACACTGATCAGCCTCTTTGCAAACACTGGTGTAAGAGACAGCCTCATATGTAGGGTTATGTAAGTCACGTCTTAAAGGTGCTGGAAAACTCATGCATTCCTGACAAAATTACTTTTTAAAGCAGTAAAATTATATTTCCACTGGAATCACAACTGTAGGAAGCAATGAATCATTAGCTATGTTTCGATTCAAAGTTGCGAATTTAACTTGTGCGCAAAATTGGAATATCGCATAAAATATTTGCGAATAAAGCAGCGTTCCATTCCATGTGTTCAAGAGAACACTTCTCTGAGTCACTTCCTGGGAAACTGGCACAAAATATCTGTAATAAAAATGGAAATTACTGCAATCGGGCTCAATTTTCCTCCATCAAATGACTTACATCTCAGAGCACAGACGAAACACAATAATGCTGACATGATAGATGCTGGTGTTTGGGAACACATTTGATACACTTCTAGTTTTTTGTTGCGCTCTAAGGGATTTATTCAGTGAATGTGTTTCCATCGCAATTTATAAGCATGACTTTTTAATCGGAAGATCTGCCTCAATTGAGCATTTTTAGAATTTATGTGGATCTTGGCGTTTCTATCCATCATTTTTTTATGCGATATTCCAAAGTGCATATAAAAATAGGTGGATGGAAGCATAGCTATAAACACCGAAAAGTTAATAGAAAGCAAGATATTCACTGATTGAAAAACGTTCACATATGATGTCACTGCTTGTACGGTTTTGCAGTACGCCACTGTTTGCAAAGCTCATGTTAGTTTAATATGTAGCTATAAATATATATGCATAAAATAATATGTACATTTATCAATTTCAAACATTAAAAGCTACAATCACGTTGGCTTAGAGTCACTGGAAATTAAAATCTTCTTACAACAAAATCACTTTGTTTTCCAAATATTTAGTCTAGAAAAGCTTCTGTCATATATTCTGCTAGCAATAATGATAAAACACTGGGGCTGCGTCCAAAATCACATACTTCCTTACTTTATAGTATGTGAAAAATAGTATGTGACAAAAAAGTATTCATAGTACTCATAAAAGAGTAGGCAAAAAATACCCGGATGACCTACTACTACTTTTGGAAAGATTCTGAAGTGTGTGTAACAGACGTAGGCTAGTAAGCGTGTAAACCTCACTCCCCTGAACTTAAGAGGCAGTCCTTAGCCTTCTTGTTAGAGCGCCCAACTCCCACGCTGTAGATCACGGGTTGAGCTGAACCGGTTACATTTGGTGCCGTGACCCGGATGGGAGTGAAGTTTAAGGGGGTGAATGTAACTGTCGTAGGCCAGTAAGAGCTGTGCGTGTAAACCTCACTCCCTGAACTCAAGAGCCAGCCTTTAGCCTTCTTGTTAGAGCGCCCATCTCCCACGCCGGAGACCACGGTTTGAGTCTCGCTCAGGGGTGCATTTCGCAAAGCAAACTATGGTCGCAAGTTCTGTCGTTACCAATAGAGTTCAATGGGACTTACGACCATAGTTGACTAACGATGCTTTTGGGAAACGCACCCCAGAGTGGGTCAAATAGAACCAGTTACATTTGGTGCCGTGACCCGGATGGGAGTGAGTTTCAAGGGGGTGAGTGTTACTGTCGTAGGCCAGTAAGAGCTGTGGGTGTAAACCTCACTTCCCAGAACTCAAGAAGCGGTCTTTAGCCTCCTTGTTAGTGCACCCGTTTCCCATGCCGGAGACCACGGTTTAAGACACTTCCCAGAACTCAAGAGGCGTTCAAGTCAAGTCAAGTCACCTTTATTTATATAGCGCTTTTTACAATGTAGATTGTGTCAAAGCAGCTTTGCAGTGATAACTGGTTGTAACGTAGTTCGTAAATATGAGGAGGAGGCGGCGGGAACCGGCGAACATTCAACATAACTTTAATATACAAACGAAAGTAATAAACAAAACAAAAGGAATGCCGGCAGACCCTCGCGGACGTCTGCCGGCCACACAAACATAATAAAACATAAAATAAAGTCCAGGCCTGGTCCTCTCTCATCCTTCACTGTCGTCGCTCCTCCTTTTATGCTTCTGGAGCTCCTCTGTGAGAGACTCAAGGCCGGTGTGCCTCCCAGGAGGGGCTCATTAACTCTCGCGCTACCGGCCTCGCGCCATTCCCTCACGGCTCTCAACCGCCCTGGTTGCCACACTGGTACATTATTTTGGCTGCACAGCAGCTCTTAAAGAATAGTGTCAATGCAGGCAGATCAAAGCACTGTTGAATATCAAATGTCAAGTCAAATGTCAAGTGTCCCCAACTAAGCAAGCCAAAGGCGACAGCAGCAAGGAACCCAAACTCCCAACAGGTGACATCAGGTGGCAAACAAGTGGGAAATTGGTGTTAAAATTGAGAAAAAAAACTTGATAGAAACCAGGCTTAGTCGGGGGGCCAGTCCTCCTCTGGCGAACAGTGCTTTGTTACGACTCAGGTTGCTATCATACGTCCGATAGGATCGCAAAATTCAAAGTATTTATTTCAGTTCCATCCAGTTGAGGATCGTATTCATCCCGCCGGTTTGGATGGTTGTTGAGGAGCTGTGCCACTGGTTGTTGTTTTGATGAGGCCTTCACAGTGGATGATCTAGTTGACTCAATCTCTGCTGCGTTGTGGTAGTGTGTCAAGGTGCAGGTCCTTGGTCTAGCCTGGATACGGCCCGGATCCGGTTGACTACGGTAAACCTCGGGATAAACAGAAAGACTAATATTAGCGTAGATGCCATTCTTCTTCTGATGTAACGAGTACATCTTGGTGTTATAGGAAGTGTTCCCGGTTCCAGCTGACCTAATTTATGCAGCCTAATAATCCGGATTTGAAAATATAAATTGATAATGTGTTATGTGTATGCCAGGTTAAAGAGATGCGTTTTTAGTCTAGATTTAAACTGACAGAGTGTGTCTGCTTTTTGAACAATGCTAGGAAGATTATTCCAGAGTTTAGGTGCCAAATAGGAGAAGGATCTACCGCCTGCGGTTGATTTTGAAATTCTAGGTATTATCAGCTGGCCTGAATTCTGAGATCGAAATAGACGTGAAAAACCTCCCTCCCCTGAACTCGATAGGTGGTCTTTAGCCTCCTTGTTGGAGCGCCTGTCTCCCACGCCGGAGACCACGATTCGAGTCTCGCTCAGAGTGGGTCAAGTAGAACCAGTTACATTTGGTGCCGTGACCCGGATGGGAGTGAGGTTTAAGGAGGTGAGTGTAATGGATGTAGGCCGGTAAGAGCTGTGCGTGTAAACCTCACTCCCCTGAACTCAAGAGGCGCTCTAGAGACTTTGGTCTTTAGCCTCCTTGTTAAAGCATCCCACTCCCATACGGACGGTCCAGGGTTCGAGTCCCACTTAGAGCGGATGGTTCAAGCAAAAGGGTTACATTGATGCTGATAATGCCAAAGTCACGAGCTTGATCCCCGTACGGGCCACCACTGTAGCACCTCCGGTTCGAACCGCCCGCTTTAAGCGTGACTCAAACCCAAGCCCATCCGCATGGGAGTCAGGCGCTCTGGTCACATGATAATGATAACATGGTGAATGTAGTACGTCCAGATTACATTCATACTATATAGAACATACGTTTTTAGCTGTCGTGGAGTAACTACTTATTCAAAATAAGTACCTACTCAAGAAAGTATGCGATTTGGGACGCAGCCTGGTTCTTTACACTCATGTTTCGTGTCAGAGAATTGATTTATGTTGCAAAGATTGTAATATTCATAGTCTAACGTCATAATCTGAGGGGGAATATTTTTGCATATGTTTCTTTTTCTGTAATGTTAGTTTATACCTTAAAATATGTATTTATACCCAGTAATACTCTGGAGTTTTTTTATGTGCAATAAATGCTTTCTTAAATTACTTTTTCAATTTCTATCAAGACTTTGAAGGTTGATTTGAAAGTTACAGCTTTGATTTGAGCTATTTTATGTATGTTTATTTTTATATGTGACTGTAAAACACTGTACTTTAGATTAAAAGCAAACAATGGTCAGTTTCATCTAGTAAATTGCAGAGCAGCATGTAAAATTATGAATCATCAAACCCAAACAAATATCATATCTGCATTGAATCTCACTGGAATTTTTGTTTCATTTCTGCATAAAGGGAGAGTATCTGCACTTTATTTCAAAATAAAGACTCCATGCCCTTACAATAAATGTTACCGACCTCTGCATGAGTGTGAATGAGTGTTTCGAACGCTGGTACATTCTTTGTGTGTGAATGTGAGTGTGTGTATGTGTCTGTCTTTATTTATTTTATTTATTAATTTAATTTTGTTTATATGTGGCGTGATTCCCAAGCAAAATAATCATATATTGGAGGCTGCCAGAAGCAGAAGATATTTAATACTGTTAATAACACTGCAAACGTTTGCACGTAACACTTTCACATTTTATCCCAGTGTTTCACTTGGACTAACTTGTTTTTTATAGTTTGCACTGTATAGTTTGTACACCACAATACTCTACAGGTGTTTTGAATGTGTCTGTTATTTAAAGATTTATATATATATATATATATATATATATATATATATATATATATATATATATATATATATATATATATATATATATATATATATATATATATGAAGCATTTGCTTTAGGCAATTTTGACTAACTGTACTGTATAAAACATATATAAATAAAAGGAACGCATATCAGTTTTGTGCTTGTTCTTGTAACTGATTGTTGGGTCAATTTATTTTTTAAGAGAGAAGCACTGAAATATAAAATCAGTACACATGATAACAGGGTCACTTATGATCACCATGATTATAATAGAGCATTGCTCTTGTAGCACATGCTAAAATAAATATTTCATTTCCATGTATTTAATAACCTATCATGAGCATGATATAGTCAGCTGGTCACTAGTGAAAAAAAAAGAAAAAAAAAAGATATACCATTATTATTAATATTTATAATTAGCTTTTATTTTTATAATTTTTGTTTCAGTTTTAGTAATTTTGTTATATGCAAAAAAAAAGGAAAAAAAAGATATTATACCATTATTATTAATATTCAGAATTAGCTTTTATTTTAATATTTTTTGTTTCAGTTTTAGTAATTTTGTTATGCACAAAAAAGGATATTTTACCGTTATTATTAATATTAAAATTAGCTTTTATTTTCATATTTTTAGATTAAGTTTGTCATTTTTTAAGCGCAAAAAAAGGATATTACAACATTATTATTAATATTTAGAATTAGCCTTTATTTTTATATTTTAGTAATTTTATTTGTAAAAAGACATTATACCATTATTATTCATATTTAGAAATAGCTTTTATTTTTATGTTTTTGGTTTAAGTTTTAGTAATTTTGTTATATGCAAAAAAGATATACCGTTATTATTAATATTTAGAATTAGCTTTTATTTTCATATTTTTAGTTTGTTAGTCATTTTTAAGTGCAAAAAAGGATATTACAACACTATTATTAATATTTAGAATTAGCTTTAATTTTTATATTTTTAGTTTAAGTTTTAGTAATTTTGTTATATGCAAAAAAAAACAAACAAAAAAATACCGTTATTATTAATATTTAGAATTAGCTTTTATTTTTATAATTTTAGTTTAAGTTTTAGTAATTTTGTTATGCACAGAAAAGGATATTTTACTATTAATTTTAATATTTAGAATTAGCTTTTATTTTTGTTTTTTTATTTTGTTTTAATAATTTTAGTATTGCACTTTTGTCATTTTTATTCATTTTTGTTTGGTTTTTGTAATTACAGTACTTCAACTTAAAATTATTTCAATTAGTTGCCAAGCAACATATTTCAGCCTTTTCAATGAGCAAAAACAATGTTTAATAGTTTTAGTTAACAACAAAACAGATGCACTGTGAAATGTCTTGTTTAAATGTTAAATGTGCAGCTTATATAAAAAAATCCTGCTTAGCCTAATAGACTTTCAAGTTTTTTAATAATTTTTTTCTACTATTACAAAATCAATATATAATATTATATTATCATGAGATTATTACCGGTTTGGCATAAGGAATTATGTCGCCATCTAGTGTTATTTAATATTGCAGAACAATTGTGTACAAAATGTTTTCAATTCCTGCAAAGCAGATGTTAATTCAATTTCAACAATAAATAATTATTCATATAATAATTATTTATATATCGCGGTTTTAAATAATGTTGATAATTTTAGCAAGACGCACCGACATATCTCACTGATTACGTTTGAAAACCAAGACAAGAAACGAAACCGAAACTAACCGGGGAAATAAAACCCGGATTCACTGGCTTGTAGCACCCGGTGCTCGGTAAACTCTGACAGCACTTCTCATCCAGTCTCTTCTCAAAGATGAGCAGCGATCAGGACGTCGAGACGAGTCATATTCTGGACTGTTTCAGAGACAGACTGAAGCGGATCATCGTCGTCGAGCCACTTCTGGATCTGCTGCATTTCCTCGAACCGGATCGAAAGGACCGAATAAGAGCCAAGTTGCGCGTGGAAGGGGACATAAGCGCCGCAGCAACTCTGATCGACGAGATTATTAAAACACACAACTACAAAGGATGGTCGAGAGAGCTGGTCACCGCACTGGAGACTGTCGGGTGCACAAACGCTGTGAATTATGTGTTGAACAGCCCACCGGACCCCACAGAGGAGGCCGAGAATGACAGCTGTGTCCGGCTGATCGATCTCATGCAGCTGAGTCTGATCAACATGAAGACCGGCGACGTGTGCGCGCACTGCTTCTCACAGGGGATCTTAACACAGGAGGACCACGAGAATGTTAGTAGAATGTTAGACCACGAGAATGTTGGCATGCATTAGAGCAGGACTTCCCGAACTGGGGTTTCTGGACCACTGACTGACTGACTGACAGACTCAACTGTTGGTTTAAAATCCTAAATTAAAGTTTGGGGTTGTCCATATTTGACCCAAACATGCGCTGTGTGCATTTTTAGAGTGTAAACAGATTTAAATAGTCATGTAAAAAACATTATCATCAGTAGAGGGCGCTATAAAACAAACAAACAGATACAGATTTGCTATAGTTTATGGATTTACTGAAGTGGTTAACTTCAGTGTTTAAGAAATTATTATTAGTAGTAGTACAGTAAATGCAATATTTTATATACTAGTAATATTTTTTCCTATTGCAACATATTTTATAATATTCTTCCACTACTACTACTACTACTACTAATAATAATAATAGTAGTAGTAAAATTATTAATAATATTATTATTATTGGTAACAATTTAGTTTAGGGTCCAATTATCACTGTTACTAGTTGCTTAGTAGTATGCATATTACTAAGATAGTGGCTGTTTATTAGTATTAATAAAGAATATATTAATTGCTTATCCTGCATGACCTTATTCTACATCCCTTAAAACCTAAAACTAAAAACCTAAAACTTATCTATCTCACTAACTATTAATAAGCAGTAATTAAGAGTTTATTGGGGCAAAAGTATTAGTTAAAAGGCACAATATGTAGGATTTTTGCATTCAAATATCCAAAAGCCACTAGAACAGTGTTATATATTTTGTTGATTTGTGTACTTACATTATCCTAAATATTTACAAGAATGTTTAATTCAGAGAAATAAGCAATTTTAACCAGCTAATTTTCTGATTTTATTTTGTAGAAACCATGGAAACTCCAAAGACGCTTTAATATATCATGTGTTTTATTAGACAGGTGAGCAACAGTTTGGATACATTCATTGACAGAAAACTAATCATGTTATATCGCTCAACACACTAAGTCTTATTGTTTAAATCTCGTTTTCTTGATTTACCGCGAGTACAGTGTTTTACCATGACTAATATCAATCTATCTTACTGCAGTGTGCAACAAGTGTCTAATAGCAGCCGCCGAGCGAACGCAGAGTAGCACTTTAACAACTTTCAACACACAAATGTATGTAATATGATAAACAGCGCTGCTTTACCCCACATACGCTTGACCGGAAGAAGCGAAAGCGCTCGTTTGTGACATAATTAAAGCTCCGCTGCTCTCGAGACGTGTGTCGCGCTCGTCTCTCATTAGCAATTGCTCCAGCGGCTTCGTTCCGCTCCAGCGGCTTTCTGTTTCATACTACAATAATGTTAATAAAGCTTTAATACATCAGCTCAACCATGAGTATGAGTCCTCTCGGATTCTTTTCCATTAGCTGTAGACGTGTGGACATCCCATGATTCCACAAAATCAAGGCGCCATCAAGTTACGCCTTTGTTTTGAATACGCGCCCTCTAGTGGTGAAAATTTACATAGTGTGCCTTTAATAGTATTACAGAGTATTACAGTCCAAAAAGGTTATCACAAATCATATCGAGTTTGACTGACCTGCCTTTGCATCAATCGGTCTATCTCTCAGTGTCTGTCTTACTGTCTCTGTCGGTCACTCATATTAAATGCATTAACTATTCATTATTACTCCTGCAGATTACGAAAGCCACTGAGAATCATGGTAACATAAAAGGCGCTCGAGTGCTCCTCAAACGACTGGTGAAAAATGAAGCTGGCTGGTTTTCCAAATTCCTTCAGGCTCTGGAGGACACCGAACACCATGAGCTGGTGCGCGAGCTGCGGGGAGAGCCGTGCAACGAGGACGGTGAGGGTCATATGGAGGACGAAACCTTTCTGCACAAATCATTTCCAGCCACTGATAAATAAGTGCTGCTTTCTCATCAAGCTGTCACAGGCTTTCTTAGAAAAACAGTAGTTGGAAACAGGAAACCAGCAGAGGTCAAACGGTTCTTTGTTGTTTAGACTACACATTTGTAGCCTGGAAACCCCACTGTTAGTTTCTGTATATTCCTGCAAACTAAATAAGCTCTGAAAGAAGATGGTCGTTTTGAGATTGATTAACTAGAAAATGTCTGATTTTTCACATGTTCTTAAAGCGGACCTATAATGCCCCTTTTACAAGATGTAATATAAGTCTCTGGTGTCTCCAGAATGTGTCTGTGAAGTTTCAGCTCAAAATCCCCCACAGATCATTTATTATAGCTTGTCAAATTTGCCCCTATATGGGTTTGAGCAAAAACACACCGTTTTTGTGTGTGTCCCTTTAAATGCAAATGAGCTGCTGCTCCCGCCCCCTTTCCAGAAGAGGGAGGAGCTTTAACAGCTCAACAACAACAAAGCTGGAGAATCTCACGCAGCCAAATAATAGTAAATCTGTCTTCATGTTCTTATAAATACATATTTAAGTGCTATATTTACAAATAATGATACAAAAAACTGTTCAAAAGTTCAAAAAATTAATACTTTTATTCAGCAAGGACGCATTAAATTGATCAAAGTGACAGTAAAAACTTTTATAATGTTACAAAAGATTTATATTTCAAAATGCTGTTCTTTATATACATCAAATTATAATGGGGAACAAAAATATTAAGCAAAATATGAAGCAAAAATATGATAATGATATTGATAAGAAGAAATGTTTCTTGAGCAGCAAATCAGCATATCAGAATGATTTCTGAAGGATCATTTGACACTGAAGACTGGAGTAATGATGCTGAAAATTCAGCTTTGATCACAGGAACATTTTACAATATATTCAAATAGCAAACAGTTACTTCAAATTGTAAAAATATTTCACAAAATTACTGTTTTTACTGTATTTTTGATCAAATGAATGCAGCCTTGATGAGCAGAGAAATTTCTTTAAAAACATTAAAAAACTTTTGAGCACTAATGTTGTTAATTTCAATAAAATAATGACCTGCAGTTTAGCAAGTTTTAGAGCATATCAAAAGAAAAAGCATGAATATGAGAATATATGTATATATGATATGAGAATATGAGTTTTTCTGAATGATTCTTATAGAAAGAATCTGTGGATAACAAGATATTCAGTACGGAAGAGGATTAGGGCCAAGCAATAATAAAAAAATAAAACCATCTCGAGATTAAGTTGTTAAATTTCGAGAAAAAAGTCGAGATAAAATGTTGAGAATAAAGTCATTAAATTACGAAAAAAAAGTTGTTAAATTACGAGAACAAATTCGTTAAATTATGAGAAAAATGTCGTTAAATTGAGAAAAAATTCGAAATAAAATCTTGAGAATAAACTCGTTAAATTACGAGAAAAAAGTCGTTAAATTTTGAGAAAAAAGTTGAGATAAAATGTTGAGAATAAACATTAAATTACGAGAAAAAAGTCGTTAAATTACGAGAACAAATTTGTTAAATTATGAGAAAAATGTTAAATTTCGAGAAAAAAGTTGAGATAAAATGTTGAGAATAAACATTAATTTACGAGAAAAAAGTCTTTAAATTATGAGAACAAATTCGTTAAATTATGAGAAAAATGTTAAATTTCGAGAAAAAATTTGAGATAAAATCTTGAGAATAAACTCGTTAAATTACGAGAAAAAAGTCGTTAAATAACGAGAACAAATTTGTTAAATTATGAGAAAAATGTTGTTAAATTTCGAGAAAAAAGTTGAGATAAAATGTTGAGAATAAACATTAAATTACGAGAAAAAAGTCTTTAAATTATGAGAACAAATTCGTAATTTAACGAATTTGTTCTCATAATTTAACGAGTTTATTCTCAACATTTTATTTCGACTTTTTTCTCGTTATTTAACAAGTTTAATCTCGAGATTGTTTTATTTTTTTATTATTGCTTGGCCCTAATCCTCTTCCATAATTCTGTGCAGTGTTATTATGCCTAGGCTGAATTACAATGAGCTGCTGCACTGAATTCAACTGTATTCATTACAGAGTCCATGTCAGTCGAGACCCACGAGTTCAAAACTGCTGAGGAGGATGAACAGATGTGTTTAGCTGCTGAAAAGGAGGTGGACTCGGTGAATAGTTCGCTTTTGTCAGAGGACCTAAACAGCAGTGTGGACAGCAGCGTTCTGGGTGTGTCTGCTGAAAATGAAGGTGAATATCTCAAGCTTTTCATTTCACAAATCAAAAAACTTGGTTGAGCAAACAAACAATCCTGCTCTTTATCAACTACTCCTAATCTAGCTTTTGGTGTTTTTTTGTTATTGTTGGCTCTGTGAGGAATTGACCTTTCGCAAAGCCCCACCCCCTTTAGTTACTGTTGCTATGTCCAACGAACCATGCCGCTCTCACACCACACATCATGTTCTCATGCAGTGAAAAATACATCGCAGAGCAAAGTGGACACACAACACGCCGACAGACCAGATTAGTTTTGATATAAAACATCTCAAAAAGCCTCAAATTTTGTATGAAATTTGAACAATAAATACCATTTTGTTGTTCTTTAATGTGTCGAGATTGCTGTAGTGCCTCATTTCAAGCGGCTCGTGAACCGATCAACTCTTCCTATTTCATTTATAGTATCAAACAAACATGAATGAACATCAGAAGGAATGTTGTTTCAACCGCTGAAAGACGTCAGTAAACACCATTTTTCAAGTTCAAGTCAAAACAGAGGATTTAGCATTATGACTGGTTAGATCACCTGTCAATCAAACTCCCGGCTAAGGGTCAAGTGCTCACGCTCATTTATTGTGAGGACATATATGGATAAATGCATTCTATATCTTGGCATTATTGGACTGATTTAGCTCTATCACTATCCTATCTGAAAAAACATCAAAGCGACAGCGGACAAATGCAATACAATGCAAAAGTGTGAGAGACCAAGAACAGTGTTTCAAATCTTCAAACTAACCACAGTGCATATATTCTCTCACAGATGTCGACATGTACAAAGAAGGCAAGGAGGAAGAGAAAGAAGATCTCACAGAGGATGATGATCCGTCAGGTACAGTCAAATGACTTTCATCCAAACTGAAACGATGTAGGTTCGTACCTAATGCACTTGATCCAGTTTGGACAGTCCCAGCAATTAATGCACTGCAAAAGATGGAGGGAAAGAATTAGTTTAATTACAAATTACAGGGATTGGGATTTAGTTGCAGGTTATGCCCATTTCTGAACTAATTCATATTTGCTCTTACAGAGTTCAAACTCTAAAAATATATATTTTAAAATCATTATCCAGTAGGCTTGTGCCATTCACTCAGAATTAAAATGAGAAATGCATGAAGTTGCTTGAAACAAAATCCCTGCTATAGAAATGTGCTGTAACACTACATAAAGCCTTTATGTATAATGCATTATAAAGGTCTTCATAATGTATGTTATAATGCATTATAGCTTTACATAAATAAATGTAACTAAAGATACATATGAAATTTGGTGTGTTTTAATGCAGTATATTTTCTAAAGATGTGTTCAATGAATAGATAAGTATTGTAATGTATTATAACTATGGTTATAATTATTCATGGGACCATACAATGCATTATAAGGTGAATAACAATGCATAATTAATGCATTAAAAATGTTTATAATGTGTTACATATAAAGGCTTCAAGTAAAGTGTCATCAAATGTCCATTTAATTATTATACATTTCAAAATAAAATGTAAAAAATAAAGAAAATAAAATGTAATTTAAAAAAAATAAATAAATAAAATGAGACCAACATGAAGCAGGCTTTTGAGATGTATATTGAATCTGCACATACTGAGTAATCTGGCCATTTCAATTCAAATTCATAGGAATTACAAGTAATTATGAATTTTGACCAACACTTCTCCAGTAATGACGAATGATTGTAAATGTCATGGAAATTCATTGGTCAAAAAGCGAACATTGAAATTAGTAACTGAATTGAAGGCCACAAAACCCTAATTGACAGAGCTATTAAAATTAACCCCGCTTTAATAGTGGCCATGTCTTTAATTGTACATTCAATCATTGTCTAGTTCAGTGTTTGAAAGGAAATAAGGCATCAAATCTCTTTCCCCTTTGACATTTCAGCTTAGTTCTTTTGTGCAAAACATCTAATGACCCATAATCCAGCCTTCGCCGGAGAAACTTTCCTGCAAGCAATGAACTGTCAGGAATTTTTCAGAGTTATTATTAAAAAGCGTATGGAAAAGAATGGCTTAATTGTGTTCGGCGGCCCGATTCTCGGTGGCTCTGTTAGTGCTCCACATGTGAGACGTTGCCCTCGACCGCATAAAGTACACCAGTCCCGTCTCCTCAAAAAAGTGCTAAATCACCATCACATCCAGGGAATATTTCCACTAGGAGTTCAGCAAAGATGCCTGTTCCAGACGAGGCCTGCCGCTTACATGAGGGCATATTGAAGTGATCAAGAACAGGTCGGCTAAGGGTCTGCAGGAGAGAGAGGAAATGTGTGAGATGAGTAAATATGCATATGCCAATTTCTGTTTTCATAATACATAACACTCTCCAGAGACAGGAAGGCTTTAGAGGAGGGAACAAAAACGAGTTAAAAAGTAAAACACTCATCAAAACTAGCATAATTATTGCAAAAATACATATTCAATATATCACTGAGGCCTAGCATTGCTTCAAATATACATTGCAAAGAAAAATGGCAAGCGTAATGCAACTGCAGCAGGTAAAAGCTGATGCACAGATTCATTACACACTAAAATCTTCAGGTGTTTCAGCACTTCATTCACAGCTTAGGAATTCCTTGCGATTTTGACCACGTTTTAATTATTTGTTTAGAGCATTTTATCCTCCTGCCAAAAATGCTATTAGCTTAACAGTGATCGTACAGGCTTATAAAAGCAACTCGTCCAGATAGATGACTTCTCTAGGAATGTCATATTGTCAGAAGATTATAAACACTCCAAGTTTCCTGTTAGCATGTAAAAAATGCGTCGCACCAACCAACATTCATTCAAAAAACTACACTGGCAGATTTACAAGACCAGTCAAATTCAAACACGTTTAGTTAGAACACGAGTTGTTTGGTGAATTCGATTGTGAGTGGATGAGAGAGCTGTGAATCTCCTCAATGACTCTCAGGAGCATTGAGAACATGTTCCATATGCTCACAGAGATTGAAGAGTTTGGAGATCCGCCAGTTCGCTTCATTACTTCATGAAGTCACAATCAGGGAGGATGGGACCCACAGGAAAGAAAAACCCAAATGGAGATTATTCATATTTTCTCCAAATAAATTATCTACTAGACAACGAGTGAATGCGAGAAATCAAAAAAGACTCATCAAAAGTCTTCAATAAATATTTTAAACATGAACAAACATATTAATAGTATGTTTGACTCACAATATGACCCACATTTCTAATGAGCTGAGCTGCTGTCCACAACTCAAAACTACTGTACTAAACAACTCGAAACTCTTACTATACTCTACTGTTCAAAAGTTTGGGGTTGGTTTTATATTATATATATATAAAATTGTTTTATATATTATGTTTTAAAATAACTGTTTTCTATTGTAATATCTAGTAAAGTGTAATATATTCCTGTGATCAAAGCTGAATTTTCAGCATCATTACCCCAGTCTTCAGTGTCACATGATCCTTCAGAAATCACTCTAATATGAAACATTTCTGATTATTATCAATGCTGAAAGCAGTTGTGCTGCTTCATATTTTTGTAGAAACCATGATAATTTCCCCCCCCACAATTTATTGATGAACAGAGAACTCAGCATCATTATGGAAGCTTGTTTCCGCCACTGAATAAAAAATAAAAAAAGGTAACTGCGACTTTTTCTCTCACAATTGCAAGTTTATATCTCACAATTATTTTTTCTCAGAACTCCATAATATAAACTTGCAAGTTATAAAGTTAGAATTGTGTGATATAAACTCGCAATTCTGACTTTATATCTCTCAATTCTGACTTTATATCTCTCAATTCTGACTTTATATCTCTCAATTCTGACTTTATATCTCTCAATTCTGACTTTATATCTCTCAATTCTGACTTTATATCTCTCAATTCTGACTTTATATCTCTCAATTCTGACTTTATATCTCACAATTCTGACTTTATATCTCACAATTCTGACTTTATATCTCTCAATTCTGACTTTATATCTCTCAATTCTGACTTTATATCTCACAATTCTGACTTTATATCTCTCAATTCTGACTTTATATCTCACAATTCTGACTTTATATCTCACAATTCTGACTTTATATCTCACAATTCTGACTTTATATCTCACAATTCTGACTTTATATCTCACAATTCTGACTTTATATCTCACAATTCTGACTTTATATCTCACAATTCTGACTTTATATCTCACAATTCTGACTTTATATCTCTCAATTCTGACTTTATATCTCTCAATTCTGACTTTATAACACACAATTCTGACTTTATATCTCTCAATTCTGACTTTATATCTCTCAATTCTGACTTTATATCTCTCAATTCTGACTTTATATCACGCAATTCTGACTTTATATCTCTCAATTCTGATTTATATCACACAATTCTGACTTTATATCTCTCAATTCTGACTTTATATCTCACAATTCTGACTTTATATCTCTCAATTCTGATTTATATCACACAATTCTGACTTTATACCTCTCAATTCTGACTTTATAACACACAATTCTGACTTTATAACTCACAACTGCGACTTTACATCACACAACTCTTACTTTATATCTAACAATTCTGACTTTATAACTTGCAACTGTGACTTTATTGTTTTGAGAAAAAAAGTCAGAATTTTAAGATAAAAATTTGCAATGATCCTTTTTTTATTCCATTGCAGAAACAAGCTTCCATACATTATTGCTGAACAAAATTATTCATGTCTGAAAAAATCTTACTGGCCCCAAACTTTTGAAAGGTAGTGTATGCAACAAACATCTCATTTGTGTCCGTTTTTATTTCGCCTAAGGAATTTTAGGAGAAACATCAGAGATAAAAGTTAATACATACTTGCATAACAAAACTGAAAAATCTATTAAGTATCTTGAGTTATAAAAGAGAAACATTTGAGCAATAAATTTTCACCCCCGGGAATGTGATTTGTTGCTTCCTTGTTTCCTTCTTGTGTAAATGAATTCCCTAAACTAAAAACCGTTTCATAAATCAAATGGTCAGGTTGGACAATCTGCCTGTGAGCTTGACTTTATTGACTGATATATTCAGTATGATTCACAATGTAATGCAATCCTTTAAGGAATTTATCAGTCTTTTGTATGTGGGTTAGATATTTATTTTGCCTCGCTATAACAAGTTGATTATGAATGATGACCTCTTTGATTAAAGCAGCACTCTCCAAGAGCTTGCATGGATTAACCTTGTTAAATCATATAAATGAGGGAGTCTTTAAATAAAAAGGACACATAGAGTTCAGGGGATGCTCAGAACTATCAAATGGATTTGGCTTGCTATATTCCCATGATTCGGTTTAACACTACATATCAGTTTTGCTCTGATTCCCAATGGCATGTGAAATTACAAGTTTAACTATAAAATCTTGCTCAATGGAGCTGTTCAGTCATTACGTCAATTTGCAGGCAAACGTTGAACACATTTGTAAAAGATCAGAAGTAGTTGAACAGATATCTTCAACTACCACAAGGGATTGAGTTGCATTATTACATATACAACTTTACAATTTAAAAGTAATCTTTACACAGATTCATGAAAATTACTAATCTAAAAACCCTTTCAAAATTGAACGCCACTGCTAAATTATCCAAGAACTAAAACTAAACTTTAATACTGGCAGAGCTCATCAAGTTTCCACACACATCAAGCCACGTGAATGAAAACACACAGACCTACTTCACTGGCTCATCTGTCCTCTGCCAGAAGCTCTCAGTTCACATGTTTCTAGGGTAATTGTTCCTCCAGATTGAAGCAGACTTGTTTCTTTTTGGAACCCTATTTTGAATTCTGCCTTTCTGTAAGGGAAACCATTTAAAGATGTGTAAACCCCAGTGAGATATCTGTGTGCTTGTGTTTGGATAATGTGGATTCATTAGTCTAAATAGTACTGAGAGCTAGAGGCTATAAAAATAATGTTTACAAGGGGAATTTCACAAAAACATATGCAGATCGCATTTCATACCAAAATCAAAAGAAAAGTAATGTAATGTTAAGGTTGAGGGTTTTTTACTTAATGTAATATGTATATATGTATATATTATTATTATTATTTATATTATTATTATTTTTATATATATATATATATATATATATATATATATATATATATATATATATTTATATATATTTTTAGATATATATATATATATATAGATAGATAGATAGATATATATTTTAGTAGTGCTGTCAAACAATTAATCACATCCAAAATAAAACTTTGTGTTTACATAATATGTGTGTACTGTGTATATTTATTGTTTGTATAAATACACACACACACACACATGTATATTTAAGAAATATTATATATATTAATTATATATAATTTATATTATATATAATTATAAATAATATAATACTTTTATTTTAGATGTGATTAATTGTTTGACAGCACTACTATATATTATATATTTGCATTGTGATAATGTTTTTTTTATCACTTGTGCATATTAACCTCCAAAATACCATAATGCATCCAAATGTTTTTTTTTTACATTTTTTTATTATTATTATTTTCAAAGATGATTCTCATTAGATTCTTAATACTGACATGCTTTAATAATGTAACACTTTTTTAATATAAGCATAAATACTTTTAAAATACAGATTATATAAAATGATGTACAATATTTTTAGTTATGAGGAAAAAAAAAGATTGCAAAAATCCTAATAGTACTACAAATGTACTTCCTTTTATTCTATGAAAAATTAATAATATGCACAGTATTTATGTAAAGTGTTTGCATGTTTTTTTAGATAATG
Source organism: Chanodichthys erythropterus (assembly GCF_024489055.1). NCBI lineage: Eukaryota > Metazoa > Chordata > Actinopteri > Cypriniformes > Xenocyprididae > Chanodichthys > Chanodichthys erythropterus. Next base: position 15,435,533 of record NC_090234.1, on the reverse strand, counting down.
TGTAGTTAGATTATATATGGTATATGTATAGATTGATTACTTCTTATGCTAGCTACAGTATGTGTAGGTTTATACCTGTTTATATGTTCAAACTTCTACTGTTTATGTTTAAATATGTAGCATTGTGGTCGAAATTCTGTATTTTCTTTTGATTTTGGGGTTAAACATAGCATACACGTGCTTCACAGGCTTTGTGAGACTCACAGCAGGCTTATAGACAGTCTGAATGAGCTTTAGAGTGGGTGACTTCATAAACAACGATGTTATTCTAACTAGCAGGGGATAAAGAAAACACAGCTGTAATTGCAATAGCTGACCCTTCATGGAGACACAAAATCCCTCCTCTGCTCTGGATGCTGAAGGCAAGCACAACTGTACCTGCAGGATCATGATATACAGCATGTCACTTTCTCTCTCCTTCTCTCTCTCAGCGAGTAAGAGGGAAATTGTTCTGCGTGACTATCAGATGGAGGTGGCGAGACCAGCTCTGGAGGAAAAGAACATCATCATCTGCCTCCCAACAGGAAGTGGTAAAACCAGGGTTGCTGTGTATATCACTAAAGAACATTTGGAGAGGAAGAAGCAGATGGGACGACCGGGGAAAGTTGTCGTTCTGGTCAACAAGGTGCCTCACTGCCATCCATCAACTACAAATATGACAAATTCACCTGTAACATATAGTATTGTCTATATTATAGAAATAGTAAAACATTATTAGGTGTCATGATTTAAAAAAAAAAAAATCATATTACGGGGCTGTTGAATGCTTGAATCTGATTGGTTGACGAACATTCTAAGGTGTGCAATTATTTTCAGGGAAACGCATGGCTCAAGTAGTTCCAGGCAGGTCTTAACTGCATTGCATGTATATATCACTTCGCCAAATGATTATTCAGTTATTTCAAAGGTCCTTACTATGGAAGCTTGTTTCCGCCATGAAACAAAACAAAAAATGTAATTGCGACTTTTTATCTCGCAATTGTGAGATATAATATCTCAATTGCAAGTTATAAAGTCAGAATTGTGTGATATAAAGTCAGAATTGTGAGGGGAAAGAGTTTATAGCACACAATTCTGACTTTATAACTCGCAATTGTGAGTTTATATCTTGCAATTCTGAGAAAAAAGTCAGAATTGCGAGTTATAAAATCAGAATTGCGTGATAAAAACTCACAATTGCAAGTTTAAATCTCACAATTCTGAGGAAAAAAGTGAAATAAAAAGTGGCGGAAACAAGCTTCCATTTCATCTTACAGACTAAAACACCAAAAGAACCAAAACCGAAAACGACACTGGCCGAGCAAATAGGATAAAAACGACAAATTATTTCCATGTTTTTTGCCACGATATTACATTTTATTATGTACAGAAAGCACATACTCTCTTTCTCTCACTCTCATGAGAGAAACATGTCAATTTTATCAGTAAAGTGGTTTAGCAACTTAAAAGCTACTTATGAGCAGGTTACTTATGATATTAAACAAAGTCCCAGCTTTCAAATTGTGTAATTTTTTAAAGAAATTCGAACAATAAAAACTGTTTTGTGGCTCTTTAATGTGTCGTGACAGATCGCTGTAGTGCCTCAGCTCAAGCGGCTCGTGAACCGATCATCTCTTCCTACTAGTTCATTATAGCATCAAATAAACATGAATGAACATCAGAAGGAATGTTCTTTAAAACGCGGAAAGACGTAAATACATACCATTTTTCAAGTTCAAGTCCACCGAAGTTGATCTTCTAACTCCTGACTGCTTTGTTGGACAAAATGGCAGATTCGGCGTTATGATTGGTTAGATCGCTTGTCAATCAAACTCCCAGCGAAGGGTCAATTGACTCCACTCTGATGAATTATTATAAAATCATACACACCCGAGGTGTAACGGCCATGACCACCTCAGGTGCCATTATTTTCTTATAATTCAATGACCCGTCGTCAATGATTCCTTACATATAGCACAATACCATCTCATATTCATTCATCTTATTCATTCATTAAACTAATGAAATAGGGTTTCAGAGATCTCAACGTCTCAAACAGAGCTTTATATTTAAATAAATTATTTTTTATTTTATTTAATTTCATTTCTCAAATTCTTCCAAGACCAAATGATTTGGTACCAACATTAATTTCACAGCTCTAAACTTTCACTGTATGTCAACAAATGTCTTATTTGAGGCTATTCTTAGAATTTTAAGAGAAACATCTGAGACAAAGTTGATACTTACATGAAAACAGAAAGAGCAACTTTTGAGCAATAACATTAACCTCCACCCAGCTGTGTGATTGATTAGTTCAACAGGCACTGAATTGGAGTCTTTTTCAAGTCTCTGCAAAAGAAAAACAGAAATGAGATGATGTTTTTGAGTGTTTGTTGTGGCAGCAGAGGGACTTTTTGTCCTGCTGAATCATGTCTTGAATCATAAACCGTGTTAAAAGTTCCACATCAGCAAAAGTGTGGTGCAAACCTACAACTCAGCACCTCGGTTTGTCCAGACTTCATCTAAACTGCCAGTTCCCTGCAGAGAAATAACGACCATTTAAAGTGAATCACAAAAAAAGTCATGCAATATCCTATAGCAACCACAAAGAAAACATTAGCAACTGCCTAATAAGCAGGATGATGTACATTCAGCTGGTTGCTATCACAAAAAAGTGACTAGATGTACATTATCCTGCTTATTCCCACTTATTACATGACTACGTGCCACATTTGAAAAGAAACCGTTTTAAAATCTGACCTGTTTATTATCTTATTAACACTATTAATAGTTTCATTTTACTGTAAACACATTCAATAACTGAGGCTCCGTTTAAATTAAATGACAGACATGAAGGAAATGCCGACCTCAAATACCTGGATGAGCGGTCATTTTTGGGAACCAACTGACCTCGGAATGTCATGACTGACCAATCAGAATCTAGCATTTCAGAGAGCCGTGTAATCGAGTGTAACAGTTGGGTTCTGGAAGTAAAAACCCCATTCATTTTCTCCATAAGGTAATTGATTTTGAATGATAACTTATAATCCTTTAAAGACAGACCCTACTGTGAGCTACAAGGTTTTTATTTGATGGTATTTGCTTCTGCTGAAGCAGTCAGCCCACATTATTTCAGCTTATTTTTTAAATAATTGTGTTTAACAGAGGAATTCCTGGTGAAAAATTACATTACCCATGATGCTGTACAGAAAATTACACCAGAGTCAAAATAAGCAACACGCTCCAAAATAATTCTTTAGCCCCGCCCACTTCCATGAAGCACAGCAAATTACGTAATCGAGTTAGTCGTCTCCCTACGCGCTCAAAATGTGAAATGTTTGCATATATAGGCATATTTTGCTTTTATACAAACCCAATTCCAAAAAAATTGGGACACTGTACAAATTGTGAATAAAAACAGAATGCAATGATGTGGAAGTTTCAAATTTCAATATTTTATTCAGAATACAACATAGATGACATATCAAATGTTTAAACTGAGAAAATTTATAATTTTAAGGGAAAAATAAGTTGATTTAAATTACATGCCATCAACACATCTCAAAAAAGTTTGGACAAGGCCATGTTTACCACTGTGTGGCATCCCCTCTTCTTTTTATAACAGTCTGCAAACGTCTGGGGACTGAGGAGACAAGTTGCTCAAGTTTAGGAATAGGAATGTTGTCCCATTCTTGTCTAATACAGGCTTCTAGTTGTTCAACTGTCTTAGGTCTTCTTTGTCGCATCTTCCTCTTTATGATGCGCCAAATGTTTTCTATGGGTGAAAGATCTGGACTGCAGGCTGGCCATTTCAGTACCCGGATCCTTCTTCTACGCAGCCATGATGTTGTAATTGATGCAGTATGTGGTCTGGCATTGTCATGTTGGAAAATGCAAGGTCTTCCCTGAAAGAGACGACGTCTGGATAGGAGCATATGTTGTTCTAGAACTTGGATATACCTTTCAGCATTGATGGTGCCTTTCCAGATGTGTAAGCTGCCCATGCCACACACACTCATGCAACCCCATATCATCAGAGATGCAGGCTTCTGAACTGAGCGCTGATAACAACTTGGGTTGTCCTTGTCCTCTTTAGTCCGGATGACATGGCGTCCCAGTTTTCCAAAAAGAACTTCAAATTTTGATTCGTCTGACAACAGAACAGTTTTCCACTTTGCCACAGTCTGCTTTAAATGAGCCTTGGCCCAGAGAAAACACCTGCGCTTCTGGATCATGTTTAGATATGGTTTCTTTTTTGACCTATAGAGTTTTAGCCGGCTATGGCGAATGGCACGGTGGATTGTGTTCACCGACAATGTTTTCTGGAAGTATTCCTGAGCCCATGTTGTGATTTCCATTACAGTAGCATTCCTGTATGTGATGCAGTGCCGTCTAAGGGCCCGAAGATCACGGGCATCCAGTATGGTTTTCCGGCCTTGACCCTTACGCACAGAGATTGTTCCAGACTCTCTGAATCTTTAGATGATATTATGGACTGTAGATGATGATAACTTCAAACTCTTTGCAATTTTTCTCTGAGAAACTCCTTTCTGATATTGCTCCACTATTTTTGGCCGCAGCATTGGGGGAATTGGTGATCCTCTTTTTATACCCAATCATGTTGCCAATTGACCTAATAAGTTGCAAATTGGTCCTCCAGCTGTTTCTTATATGTACATTTAACTTTTCCGGCCTCTTATTGCTACCGGTCCCAACTTTTTTGGAATGTGTAGCTCTCATGAAATCCAAAATGAGCCAATATTTGGCATGACATTTCAAAATGTCTCACTTTCAACATGTGATATGTTATCTATATTCTATTGTGAATAAAATATAAGTTTATGAGATTTGTAAATTATTGCATTCCTTTTTTATTCACAATTTGTACAGTGTCCCAACTTTTTTGGAATCGGGTTTGTACATATAATCAACATTTGTAAATGAGTAGTTTTATATTTCTCCATTTTTAATTCGATTATGCTGTTCACAATGCTTAATGGGATTGTAGTTCTTTCCCTCACTAAAGCGTTAAGTACTGTTTCTTTGTCTGTATTGATTTTCAAAACCGTTTTTGCTTCAAATCAAAGTTTGTAGTGTTGTGATTCACCTTGTAAGCTGGTTGACTTATAACTCTTTAACAAAGACTATTTTAAAATTCCTATACTTCCGGAACCAGCATCGCTGAAAAAAGGGGGTAGGCACTGTTGCACCCCGTTGGGGAGCTCGGAATGTCGCGACGACCAATCAGAATCCAGCATTTCAGAGAGCTGTGTAATAATGATAAATAATTTCTTTCCAGGTTCCCCTGGTCGAGCAACACTACAAGGCCGAGTTTGGGCGGTTTCTGAAGCACCAATACTCAGTTGAGCGTGTCAGCGGAGCCTCGCAGCTCAAAATCTCCTTACCACAAATCATAGAGCAAAATGACATCATCATCTGCACGGCACAGATTCTGGAAAACTCTTTCGCCAAAGCCAAGAATGGCGACGAGGACGGGATCAAATTATCACGTAGGTCACATTTCCCTTGCATTAAACAGAATTATTTCAACACTTTCAGAGAGTCAGAGTCCAGTCAAATGGGTTCACCTTCTGTTGATGTTGAAAGGAGACCAAAGCTCCTCCTCTGAGGTTTCATGTGACAGTGTTTTTTCCCATCAGTCTTTGCTGGCAGATTCAGCTCTCCTGTGAGTCTCTCTGGCACCGTCCACCGCAAGGTGGGATTCCTCCTCTGTGACATATGCTGTTTGTTGATTTTTTCCCCTTGTTTTACTCTTAAATCCTTTATTTTTTGGTCCATGGGCCACACGTCTGGCTGATCAAATTCAGTGGAGATTTGCTGTCATTTTCAGAATCTGAGCTCCACTGCATGTCCCATTCCAGCCCTCAGGGGCCAAACAGGCAGCACCTTTAAAGTCTGATTTGTAAAACGTGGCCCCATCACCCACCGCTTCTGTCGGTGTGTGAAATGCAGACTACCTTTTTTTCCCCCCCAGAGTCCCATGGGAGCGCCGGAGGGCGGCACAAAAACTGTAAACTTAGCCGGTGAGAATGGACTGCAGGTTTACAGCACTCGCCTTTGTTGATTAGAAACACATGCTAGAAAAAAATGACCAAGAGCTTTTACTGTTTGTATGAAATGACTATGAACAATGTATTATTAACATGTTATATATATATATATATATATATATATATATATATATATATATATATATATATATATATATATATATATATATATATATATATATATATATATATATATATATATATATATATATATATATATATATATATATATATAATTCCGTCACGATCACAAATTCAGGCTGGCGATTAATTGTCATACAAATAAAAGGGATAGTTCACCCAAAATTTAAAATTCTGCCTCGTTCCAAACCTTTGTCACGTTCTTACTGCTTCAGAACAAAATGATTCTCTGAAGAACTTTGGGGTCCAAACAACATTTGGACACCATTGACTTTCATTGTATGGAAAAAAAAAAGTTGTATGTAAAAAACTACTGCACTAGAAAGACATTAATAATTTAAAATATTAAGAATATTTTAATATATTTTAAATCTAATATATATGGTAAATATGATTTTCAATACTGATTCAATTCCTACACTTGCAGAGTTCACCCTGATGGTTATTGACGAATGCCACCACACGAAGAAGGGTGATGTGTATAACCACATCATGATTCGCTACCTAAAACAAAAGCATAAGAACCAGCTGCTGAAGAAGCAGGAGAAAAGTCCAGTTCCGATCCCTCAGATTCTGGGTCTGACTGCCTCACCTGGTGTGGGAGGAGCAATGAGCCAGCAGATGGCAGAGCAACACATTCTCCAGGTAAATGACAATCTGTGTTGTTCCGCTAATCTGCATCTGAATCTGCAGTGACAGAGAACAAAAAAAGTGATATTTGTATTTGTAAAAAAGTGATATATTGCAGTTTGAAATTTAAGTGATGAAAGAATGACTAGGTGCCATGAAAAAAAGACCATGACCAGTACATTTTGAATATTATATATATATATATATATATATATATATATATATATATATATATATATATATATATAATATATATATATATATATATATAATATATATATATATAATATATATATATATATATATATATATATATATATATATATATATATATATATATATATATATATATATATATATAATATATATATATATATATATATAATATATATATATATATATATATATATATATGTGTGTGTGTGTGTGTGTGTGTGTGTGTGTGTGTGTGTGTGTGTGGTAACACTTTAGGGTCCAATTCTCACTATAAACTAGCTGCTTATTAGCTTGCATATTACTTGGATATTGACTGTTTATTAGTATATAAAGCAGATATTAATGCCTTATTCTGCATGACTGCATGATAAAATTATGGTAAAAACACTGCTATTGTTACAAAAGTCTTCTAGTTCAAATATAAAGCAGCACTACTGTTTTCAGCATTGATAATCAGAAATGTTTCATATTAGAATGATTTCTGAAGGATCATGTGACACTGAAGACTGCAGTAATGATGAAAATTACAGTTTAAATATATTATAATAAAAACCCAGTTATTTAAAATTATTATATTTCACAATATTAATGTGTCAGCTGTATTTTTAATTAATTAAATTCAGCCCTGATGAGCATAATGTTTACAAAATATTTTTTTTTAAATCTTACTGACCCCAAACTTTTGAACTGTGGTATAAACAAACATAGTACACACTAAAAAATGTGGGGTTAAAAACAACCCAAGTTGGGTTAAAAAAGGACAAATAGTGGTTGGGTTAAATGTTTGGCCAACGTGCTGGGCAGTTTTATTTAACTCAACTTCTGTTTAAAAATTAAGCCAAAATAGGTTGGAAATAAAAAATAAAATAAAAAAATCAGACACATAATTACTAGAGGCAACAATAATAATCAAAAGGTGAACAATTTGTAATAAGCTATCTAAGAAATGTTTACTTTTCAATTATTATTCATTCAACTTATTAATGTTCATTTCTTAAACATATTAGTAAATGTTCATTTCCAACATATTTTGGGGTTCATTTTAAGCAAGCAATACAGTAATTTTTAAACAATAGTTGCGTTAAATAAAACTACCCAGCAGGTTAGGCAAACATTTAACCCTACCACTGGGTAAAACAACCCAATTGCTGGGTCCATTTTCAACCCAACTTGGGTTGTTTTTAACCCAGCATTTTTTTTTTAGAGTGTATAGCTCCTAAAAAGTTCTAAAAGAAGCTTCAATGGAATTGTTAAGGAACTGGAACCATTAAGTAGAAGCATATTTGTTACATATATTCCCAAAGATTTGGCTTTTTTTTTTTTTTTTTTTTTTTTAGAAGCAATCTTTTCCCTTCCTTTCACAAATCAAATCTTCCCTAACTGTTTTTCTCTAATCGGACTTTTCCACATCCACACCCTCCTCGTCTCCCACATCTCTTACTGTTTTCTCCACCACAAAGCTGTTTCCAATGTTCCGCGCGCCCCTGCACTGGAGGCAGCCATAAACCTCTGCATGCCTTTCATGCCTCTCCAGCCAGGAGAGAGAATCAGCCCCAACCCTGCATTATTACCCTGCTGGTCTGCTTTACCATGAATCTTTATGACAGCACCACCAGAGCGCCAAGAGAAACTCTTTTGCATTCGTTTCTCAGCGCAAGAAAACAGGGTTATGATTTTCATGACTTTAACAGTTCCTAAGCATCTATATTTATTTACAACAAACATGCAAACAACAAACGTATACATAGTGCAACCAATGAAATCTGATTCACTGAAGTCATGATTCATGAGAGCTGATTTCAACAGATCATTCAAGAATCAAATGTCAATGTATACTCAAAACAAATGCAAAAGGGAGTTTTGCTGTTTGTAAATGGTACTCAGTCAAGGTCAGTTTGTGTCCCTTGGTGTGTGATGTTATTGATCAGCTCATCTGTTAGTCATCTAAAATCTGGAACTGAGAGTTCAAAAATTATTTTGATGTATTACAGATCTGCGCAAACTTGGATGCCTTCACAATAAAAACAAAGACTTTTGAAGAAGAAGAGGCCAAAACGCCGTACAAAAGGATTGCAAGAGCAGAAGAGCGAAAGCAGGTAATTCCACTTAATGTGTGTCGTGGATTCACAAAACATTCTTAGGAATAAAATTCTTCTTAACTACTGTTTTCTTCTCATTTTCTTACTCGAGAGAGAAGTTAAGAATATTCTGTATTCCAAAAACACTTCAGAATGTTCTTATGTTTTTCTTAAGATTGTTCAAATTCTTCAAAAGAATCTTGCACAATGAATTGCATGTTGTTAGGAAATTCTTGAAATTTAAATTACAAAATTTCTTAATTTTTTTCTCAAGAATATTTGGTAACACTTTAGTATGGGGAACAATTCTCACTTTTAAATACTTGCGTATTAGCTTGCATATTGGCTGTTTATTAATACTTGTGAAGCAAGTATAAATGCCTTTTTCTGTACGATCATATTCTACATCCCTTGATCCTACCCAATACTTAAACTTAACAACTACCTTACTAACTATTAATAAGCAGTAAATTAGTAGCTTATTGAGGCAAAAGTCATAGTTAATAGTGAATATGTGTTCCCCATACTAAAGTGTTACCAAATATTTTGGTGAATTCAGCCCCAGATAGGGGATGTGTTTGAAAACAGTCACGATTTTTATAATTCTGTTTGGTGCCAGTAGTGGTGCAGAAATTATACACTTCACATTTAATAAATATTTAGATATTTCGAGAAGAATCTGTATAAACAACAATAACAATACAAAGACTTCTTGCCTGTCAACAATAAAATGCAAGAAGATACACACTGTACTGTTATGGCATTAGCATTAGGGATGCACGATGGCCACCATATTGGTATCGGCCGATATATGTTCATTTTTAATGTTATTGTTATCGGCCCAATAAGAAAATTTGGTTGATATATCAAAGCCGATAAATAATGGATTATTTCTTTCAGCTGAGACACTTCAGATGTTTGTCATAATGGTTTTGAATGGCTTGAAATATGACTGAAATCACTTCAGAAAAGATAATCCAGTTAAGTGCAACATGTGCAGCTCAAGTCTGTCATCTAGGCAACATAAAATTTAAAATGAGAACATAATTGTGTGTTTGGGACATGGCTTTTAATGGTGAAACTTTTTTTTTGTAATCAGACTCTCAAAAATTATATAAACATTTGGATTTAGATTTATCGGCCAATATATCGGTTATCGGCATTCAAATATAAATAATTATTGGTTATCGGCCAAAACTTTCATTTTGGTGCATCCCTAGTTAGCATTCAGTTGAGAGGTGTATTATTTCAAAATGTCTACTGCATGTTAAAGGACCCGTTTGGAGACGTGATCAAGAAGATAATGGATGAAATCCACACACATGCTGGTCTTCTGCCCCTCTGTGAGCCCGGCACACAGAACTACGAACAGTGGGCGGTGCAGAAAGAGCAGAATGGTGAGAAAATTAAGACACTCTTAGATATATAGAGGTTTAATGGGTCATTCAAAACCTGGAAATATCAGGAAAAAGTCATAGAAATAATTAAAATCTTAAAGGTGTCATATACACTACTGTTCAAAAGTTTTAGGATGGAATTTTTTTTTCATTAAAGGGGACCTATAATGCCCCTTTCACAAGATGTAATATAAGTCTGGTGTCTCCAGAATGTGTCTGTGAAGTTTCAGCTCAAAATCCCCCACAGATCATTTATTATAGCTTGTCAAATTTGCCCCTATGTGGGTGTGAGCAAAAACACGCCGTTTTTGTGTGTGTCCCTTTAAATGCAAATGAGCTGCTGCTCCCGCCCCCTTTCCAGAAGAGGGCGGAGCTTTAACAGCTCAACAACAACAAAGCTGGAGAATCTCACGCAGACAAAATGAGGATTGTCAGTAACGGTGTCCAGCATGATGACACCACAAAAACACAGTCGCAAAAATTTAAATCTCTCACTAGTCTGCTACTATAATATAAAGAAATATTTGCAAAATATTGCGCATGTTGCAAAAAAAATCATTTTGTCAGAATACACGGATCCTTTAGAAAAGCTCTAAAAAGAGAAATTCTTTTTGTGATCAGCTAAACTAGCCAAACCACTTGAAATGTGTCTAGTTTGCTCTGCTGTAAAGAATTTAAATGACTAGATATTTTATATTATTCATTGTTGTATAACTGTATAAATATATCACTTCCAACAATTGGAGATTGGATTTTTGCAAAGCTCTTACTGAAATGCGGTTTCTCTCTGGGAGTTCTCTGCTTCGTGCAGAAACCATGATTTAACCACCATTTAACCACCATATTGTTGAAGTCATGATAAGAATTTCATATACAGTCATGCACTCATGCAAAATGTGTTTCAGTAAGCCGCAGTAATAACAGGGTCTCCTTCCTGTTTTTTAAGGAAGTGACTGTTATTTAACTGTAAATTCCAATAAAGTTTCTGATCTGTGTTCAGACATTCAGAATAACTGAACAGATCCAGAATTCATATAAGAATAATAAGCATCCTCAAAGGCTAGTTATGACTAACTAGTATACTACAATCACCGCCTACTTTTTCAGCTTTGGTTACAGAGATATTTTAGTATTATTGATATACTATTATAGTTTTTGTTAATATTTGGAATTAGATTTTATTTGTATATGTTCTGTTTACATTGGGATTTTAGTTAAAGTAATTTTGTTGTGTTTTTCATCTTTATTAGTTTTAGTTTTTTAAATACGTCTATATAGTAGTGGCCAAAATTGATGTGCGGAGGGGATATTACAACAAAATATC